>NW_020664909.1:13416604-13564543 GCF_002925995.2 Terrapene triunguis
AACAAGGGAACTGTTGAGGACAAGGTGTGTGATAAAAGTTTGTGGCACCATAAGCAGTGAAATAGAACTGAGGGATAGTTGGGGACACACCTTTTTAGATCCCCTGAAGTCCTCCATGATGGGGTGAGAAGAAGAGAGGAATGAGTGATCCCAGTGGACACTGCTCAACACAAGATTCTGGAAGCCTACGGCACAGGTGCCTGTGATCCCACAAGTGAAAATATATAGAAGCCACTTGAAGAACGAGTGGATGTGTTTTTTTCAGGTTAAATCTGCTTCCCTCAACCCACACAAGCCCCAGTTCTCACCTGTGCAATCTGTATTGGCTGAGAAAGAGGAATCTGCGTCATCGGCGTCGCAGCGGAGGCCGAGATGGTGGCGCCTGCAGCGCTGTGCTGCTGGCTGGCTGAATGCTGCACTGCAGCCGCCAGCAACTGTGCCTGTGCCTGTTGTAATAATAACTGCTGCTGGGCTGGCGTCAACGTGAGCTAGAAAAAATTAGAACAAACAGTCATTAACACCAGAAAGAATCGTTCCCATTACAAAGTACCAGCTATTAATCAGGTAACAGACATTGGCCAACCTAGGCACCTTATGTAAGGGCAGCTGGCTACTCAACATAACATAGCAATCAACCTACAGCACAATTTTGGTAGAAGCATTGAAACTTTAAGTGTTATGCTGCAATCAGAACCTGAGGAATCACGCAAGCTTCTCCACAGCTCTACTCCAAGGTTCATGCAAAAAGGTAATTAACTAGCAGGCAAAAAGAAAGAATCAGCCCTGACAGGATTTGAAAGGAAAATGTACACCGAACAGAACAGCAAGTGATTAGCCAGATGAAAGAAAAGCAGGAGTGCTGGCTATGGCTACTGAATGAACTGATAACACCCCAGCTGCTTCACATTAGCATGAAACCCTGCCATATTCCATCATTTTCATTATGCCTTAAGATATAAGTGAAGAATATGAGCTCCATTTGTTTCACTCCAAGTCTCCCCTCCCATCTGCTTTTTTTTTTAAACAGAATAGAGTTGGCAAGTTTACATCCCTTCATCTTCCAAACACACATTATCTCTATGAAACAGGTGGCTAGTCTCTCCTTTACATATAAATGAATCCTGATGTCCACATTTAATACAATCCCCATCTACACAAACCTGGAGTCTTGAATGTCTCAGTACCACAGACATTCATCAGACAAAGCAAAAATGACTTATTTAGAATAGGTTTTAATAACTTTCTTCCACCACGTAATTTTTGTTGTTGTTGAAAGCAAATGTACTTTAAAATAGTAAAATACAAATTAAATTAAACAAAACCCATTAAATGTGGGCCTGGATAATTTATACAGCTATTCTACTTTGAGGATTCCGCAGCAAACTGGATTGAATTAGACATGGCACCATTCAAGTTTGCAGGTGACATCACCCAACAATTTAAATCAGAGACCCAATGCATTGATGGAATAACCTCCTAATACCCCATTCCTGCGCAAAAACCTCAATCTGAAGAGCTGATGAAATGGAAATAACCTCTCCAACCAAACCAATCCACTCAAGTTTGTTCTTCTAATTCATTTTAAACACTTCTGGCGGTTGCAACAATTTCACAGGCATAACTACCCTTTAAAAAAACAAAAAAAACCCACCAAACTTCCACCGCCCCAAAAAAAACTTTACTATTTAAAACAAAAAACTCTAGAAAAATCAGGACTGACAGGTTAAATGGAGGGGCTGAATTCTGTGAGCATAAGCAAAAACATTAATGATTTCTAAAGATCGAGTTGCTCAGAGAACACAAACTTTATGCCCTTTGCAAAATATTTAAAAAGTTAGGGGATATAAACTGTAATAAAGTTCCCATCACTTTTGCTACACATGTACCCACATTTTGACATGGTGTTTCCCTCTCATGCTTCTATATGGTCCCACAGTGAAGTCAAAACGTTGACTTTCTGATATCCATGACTTCTACACCAGTCTAATGTCAAACCTAGAGTTCTGATTTCATTGCAGGGTCAAATAGGAGAAAATGAACAGGAACGGAGAAAATGAACAGGAACCAAGGAATTCTAATATTGTAATACAAATTTCTCCAACAAACACCAGGCACTAAGAACTACTGACAAGCAGACTGCTTTTTATATAAAAATGTTCTCGCTCCCCTTGCCACCTGTGTGAAAGTTCCTCTTTAATGAAATTCCTCTTTAATGAAGTGACAGTAACCTTGGACAGCCACTCTACTATCTGTTGGTGGGCGATTCTAATTGGATGGTGAATGATGGCAGTACTGCCAGACAGGAGGCTTACTACAATTCTCTTGGGTAAACCTTACCCCGGTGATCTGTCCTCCGGCCAGCATGAGCTGGGTCTGGGGTATGGCCGCCTGCACTGAAGGCTGCTGGGAAGGCTGGCTTGGCTGCTGGGTGTCCCCAGATTCTTCATTAGATTTAGACTAGGAAAAAAATATAACTCTTTATAGTGTAAAACAGATGTTAATGTGTACACTACTATCTCTACACTGTACATCAAAATCTTTCATCTGCATACAAAAAGCCCTTGGGTTCATTTTAAGAGTGGGTTTAAGAAATGGCTCTTTCTGCCTACCATCTCAGCTATGACTGCTCCAACATGTGTAGCTAACACAGCTTAGGGTTAAAACAAAATAAAACACCCAGTTCTTTTGTACCTGAAATATTTTTAGATCCCACTTTGTTTGCTGCAGCATCACTGATGCTACTTTTTAACACAAAGAAAAAATATTTGCCCACCACAAAGCACTTAAAATGATTCACGGACTAAAATCCAGAACAATGGAGTGAAGGGAGTATATGTTTTTCAAACATCTGCATTAAGGACATTAAGTCAACAGAATGCTAGCTAAATGGGCGACTGGTTTGAAATGCCCTCATATGCTTCACTAAATCTAGCAAGAAGCCCAACACAAATTGTCTTAAAATAAAAAATTAAGCATTTATATAGCTATGCAGTGTGTTTTACTTAAAATTAGGTTTTGTTTTGTTTTTTTTTAAATGGAGAAGAGAATACTGCAGCCATGAGGGAGGAAATGCAAGAGAGTGTCTGAAGAGGAAAGAGAGGGTTTTATGGTAATTAAAACTGGTTATGCAGAGCATTAAAATTCTGCATAGATTTGCATATTTTCCACCACCTGTTTTGGGGACTGCAGAGCAGGCTAATTAACATAAAGCCTCTGATTCATTCTGCCAGTCACTGAGAGATAATTACAGCATAGGACTGTAAACATTCTGCACTGGTGATACAGCCTGTTTGCCAACATCTCTCTCAGGGATGGAAGTTTACCATGGCAACCAAGGCAATTTTCTGCCTCCTTTCTCTTAAAAAGGAAGATCACTGTATTTCCCCTTCTTTCTAAAGCATCATCACATGTAACTGGGTCCATGTTCTATTTGGCTTCATGGAATGCACTATCCCAGTTCTTTAGTACACTGCAGTATTGAAACCAGTTTTCAATAAAACTACATCCCTTTCCCCTTTCGGCATGTTGCTTGAATATTGTATTGAAAGGAAGCAGTAGGTTGATTGAAATGCTATGGAGCATACTGCATCACACAAAGTTTGAATGCTTTGCTATACCATGCAGATCAATGAGGAGCAAGTAGCCCAGTTTATTTTTAAATTACTAGGTATAATTTACTTGATGTTGTAGGAAACCCGAGTGATCCACACCAGCAACCTTAAAAATCAATGCTACATTGGCCCCCTATGTTCAGATATCAAACACAGCTTGCAAAGTAATCTATGATTAAAATAAGGCTGGAATCAAGGAACATGTGAGATTATTGGAGTTTGTAATGCAGCATGAGAACTATTTACAACAGCTCACTAACCTCTGACACAAAATTATTAGCACCAATGAATTAACCAGCTCCTACTGCTGACCATCACCCAATCTGTTCTGCAGCTGTGAAACTACTCAACCTCTCTTTTATTTTACAAACCCAAACAAATGTAATTAGAATGGGACAGCTCGCAGCCTGAAAACTATCTTTAATGAAACAGATACTTGATGGAGAATGGGAGAATGAGGGGCAGTCCTTACCTGTACATTTAAGGACTGAGCAGCAGCCTGTAAACTTGTTCCAGCGAGCTGGACCTACAACACAGTGCAAAGAACTGAGATGAAGTGAAGTAACAGTCATATAAAGCTTTGAAAGATGAAACACAGACCCCCTAAAACATTCTGCAGTAGCTGAAAGTAGGGGTAGTGCTGAGAAATATTAGACAAGTCCATATGGACCTTGCACAGTGTTATCTGTCCATCTCTTACTGAGAAAAGATTGTCAGTTTAGGACCTCTGGATGTTGATGTGAATCTGACTATGAAAGGAGCATTTTTGGGTGGGTGAGTCTTCTTTGGGAAATATAATTTTTATGCAGAAATCTCCTACGTTCTTAAAATGAAAACCCTATTAATCAACTTCTTAACTTCAGAACAGGCATTACCCCAAATACGCACGCTGCATGCATCACATTCCTTACATCACACAATGGGAATTTACACATGCAGCAGGAACCTCATATACCACATAAAAACTGTTCTCACACATCAATCCACCACCCAAGCACTCTCACTGTCCCTAAACACTGCAAAAAAAAATTACATACAGAGGACGGGGATACCCTTAACAAGGGCAGCGCTGACTGACGTACTCAAACTCAAATTCAATTTTTGAGATTGATGACCTGGTCCAATACTCCCAAGAAAGCGTGGGGGGGGGGGGGGGGCGCCACAGGAGGCAGGAAAGTGAAATGAAAGCAACATTCCAGAACTTGGGATTTTTAAGAGCAAGACAGAGACAAAATATTATGAACAGGAAAAAGATTCTCTCTCGTGTTACCACATAAATTATACGCTCATACACTGTAGTCAGCTTCAATAACCCTCTTCATGTTAACATCATCAGCATCACTCCTACTATGAAGGAAGAATGTTACGTAATTGCCAATTCTTCCAAAGGGCAGGATTATAGCCTGTAGAATATTTCATCACTGACCATGCTTGAAATCCACTGCTTTACTGGGAACCAGGAAACACATAATGAGTACAAGAAAAACAAATGATCAAATGTGGCATGCTGTCCTTTAAGAAAAGGAAGACATCCCTATACTGAGATGTGTTGCATGAGAGTGGTAACATATTTAACTATACTTGCTTTCCTGTTGGCTCTATGTGGGTTGGAGAGCTTTAATTCAGATCCAGATACAAAAATTCCATGCTGTGGCAGCTCTGACCTTACAGAGCCATCTCTTGAAATGTTTCATACCTTCCTGGGTGGGATTCTACAAGATTTTCTGCATTTCCTGTCGCCAAACAGAGTTCATCTCTAGAAGTTAAGTTTAATTTGCCTTGCCTGTTGTGTTCTGAGATTTCAACAACATATAGCCCAAAGAGCCTAATCAAACCGCTGTCCTAGTGAAATAGGTAAAAATAATTATATCCAGGCTTTCTCAGCACTAAAGGTTGACCTTACAAACTTAGGTCTCTTAAGTGCAGCCAGCACACACTTGAACATAGATCGTGTTGTTCTCTCTCCCCACCACCCATCTCCATCCCCCTATGCACACACTTTCCTATTAGAGTATTTTAGAAGACAGTTTCTGAATGGCACCTTGTATTGTATTTGGCATTGGTCAGATGTAAAGCACTCCATCTTGAAAGTAATCACAGCTGTCACCACTAAGAATTCCTATGATGGACATGCGTCTGACGAAGTGGATATTCACCCACGAAAGCTTATGCTCCAATACTTCTGTTAGTCTATAAGGTGCCACAGGACCCTTTGTCGCTATAATGGAAGACATTAATAGTTCATAGCTAAGGTGGTAGCCAGTCTGACACTGGCCATTGCCAGATGCATCAAAAGAAGGCTTGGAGATTTCTTGAAACTAGAGATTCAAGAAATGCAGCATACATCGTCACAAAAAAAGTTATGGTCTTAGCAACTTTTTAAAAATACTTTTCAGGGCAAGGTGACATAATACTGTACTGATAAAAGTTATTGATTTCAGGTAAGTTCATATGACAAATGAACATTAAAACAAGCTGTTCTGGAAACACAAAAGACCTTCAGAATTTGCATACCATACTGACACGCACATTCAGGGTACTGAGAGCGAAGTGTGCAAGAAAGGCATTCTCCAACAGCCTATTGGTTCAGTGTACTCAAACATTCACACTGTTATTCCACAGGTCCTAGGTAAACCTCTATCCTCTGGAAAATTATAATTTTGTGACAAAAAAGTACTGAATGCTCAGTACAATAAAATGGCAGCTCTGAGCTCTTAAAAGTGAACATAAAAGCCTGAGTACCTCAATTATACCATAACAATTGTGTAACCCCAGACCCTGAACACATGGGGTCAGCCAATTATTTCCAGTAATTTTAAGTTTAAACTTGGTGCCAGGGAAGGGAAAGACATTTGTTCTCAGACCCGAAGTGTGATCAGACACCTTACCTCTGAAGTATAACTTTGACTCCGTAAGAATAGGGGCTGTAGAGAAGCAATTAAGGGAAATAGAAGCCTGAATATCCTAAGGAAAACAACTCCATGAAATAAATCTTCCTAAAAATGACTCAGAAATTTGTAGAAACATATGCTTGTCTAGTTCCATCATTTTAAGTTTTCCTTGAGCATGGGAAGCAACAGGAGGACTTGAACTCTGTACTGGTAGCCCTCACTATCACTTCTCCTTTCTTTAACTAGGTATTGACAAGTTCCAGGTCCATGTTGGGACAGTTATTGGGCAAATATAATTCTTAAGAGAAGAGACCAATTCTGGCCTTGTCTTTGGACACCTGTGATTCTAATGAACATTTTTCCAAAGAGGAGTAAACATTAAATCCCAGTGGCCTGTACAGTTCCAGAGTAATCATTTCCTACGCCCTTCTCCAGATTTTTGAAAGAACTATGAAAGGCATATGGTGTTTTAATTATAGGTACTCTCATCTGTAATATGGCCCTGTGGTGGCATCTGTTATCTAAAAGTTCCCAAAAGAGCTATTTCCCAATAATAATTCTCAGTGTATTTGATATGTGGGCTACAGATCAGTACAATAATTCATGACTAGCCTCTAACATTTAGCAGGCAGAAAAAAAAAATCTCACATCTTTCTCAGGATGACAGTGCTCCCCTACACTACTCATGGATTCAGCTGCCAATTGTACGGGGGGGGAGGGGGGGGAAATCTTTCCCCATCCACTTCTTTCCCAAACCACCTCCAGTTTAAAAAGTGTCTTGGTTTTACCTGATGAAGGTGTCCAAGGAAGGCCTGAGCCTGGGCTGTAGAGATTGCCCCTCCAACGGGCACAGGCTGCTTCTGAAAGTCCAGGCCATTTGTCTGTGTGCCTGAAGAGGCAGAAGAAATTACAAAACTGTTGAACAGGACTCAAAAAGAAATTATATTAAGAAATTTTAAATTAATTCTTGCTGAAGTCTCCTGCTACTCTGGACTTCTAACTCTTAATTCCATGAAACGTCCTCCAATAACAACAAGGGTTTGAGTCCCCCCAGAAATGAAAGCAGCACTGTCACTCCCAGCAATTAGTATGTACTCTGAGCCAGTTAAACGTAAGCAATTTCATAATCCCCTTAATGCCTATCATCTTGATCACCCTGCTCTATCAGTGCTGACAATGGTTTCACAACAGGATGCTCTATAACTGTATGTGCCTAGGGTTAAGCTCATAGTTCAGTTTTGCAAGTACCCTCTACCTAACAGCTTGCTGCTGATGGCAATTTTGAAGTTCAGACTTCTGCAAAAAACAAGGATCACAGTGGTAATAACACAATCCCTATTTCTTTTTCATCAGTAGATCTCAAAGCGCTTCATGCTTAAATGTATTTAAGGAAAAAAAGGATTCTTTTCAAGAAAGTGAAGGGTGAGGGGAGAAGGCAACAGGGAAATGGTAGTGCCACATGTGCATTAGAACATGGGGACATAGTCCTTCTGATAACTATATACCAGTGTTCCGATGAATATTTGTGCAGAGGTCTTGTTACACTAGCTTGCTCTTGTTCTATTATCTTTTATCCACTTTGAAATAATTTAGAACTGATTGCCTCTTTGCACTCTTCTCCCACCGAGGCCTGGAAGAAGGAAAAGCCCAAAAGCTAATGCTGGCACATCTGGTTGAGAGAAATGAAAAGTATCGGAAACTTTTCTCCAAGATATTGTCAAAGCTTTTCTCTTCTGCTAAAAAACAGCTGTACTGTGGTTTCAGGAATCATTCCTCCATGTTACGTGAAGGCAATAGAATAAGTATTGTAGACAACTGTTTTGGTACACTGTTGATATTATTTCCACCCAGTACAACATCCTCCTCGACTATTGGTGACTATGGGAAAGGATATTTCCAATTTATAAAATTGCATACAAGTTCTGTAGCAGATGATACAACACACAGATTCCAAGGCCAGAAGGAACCACTGTGATCATCTAATCTGACCTCCTCTTTAACATGAGTCATAGATTTTTCACAAATTCCTAGTGCATATTTTTTCTAAAAATCCAGTCTTGATTTAAAAATTGCCAGTGATGGAGAATCCACTAGGACCCTTGCTACATTTTTTTAATGATTAATTACTCTCAATGTACACCTTATTTCCAGTCTGAATTTAACTAGCTTCAAATTCCAGGCATCAGCTCATGTTATACCTTTCTATACTAGACTGAAGAGCCCATTATCAAATATTTGTTCCCCATGTAGGTACTGACAGACTAATCAAATCACACTTTAATCTTCTCTTTGATTGAGCTCTTTGCGACTATTACTATATAAAGCATATTTTTCTAATCTTTTAATCATTCTCATGGCTCTTCTCAGAACCCTCTCCAATTTATCGGCATCCTTCTTGAACTGTGGGCACCAGAACTGGACACAGTATTCCAGCAGCAGTTGCACCAGTGCCAAATACAGAAGTAAAATAACCTCTCTACTCTTACTCAAGATTCCCGTTTATACATCCAAGGATGCATTAGCCCTTTTTGGCAACAGCATCACACTAGGAGCTCATGTTTACCTTATTATCCACCAGGACCACCAAATCTTTCTCAGAATCCCTGCTTCCCAGGATAGAGTCCCCCATCTTGTAAATATGGCCTACATTCTTTGTTCCTAAATATATACATTTACATTTAGGTTATTCAAATACATATTGTTTGCTTGAGCCCAGCTTACTGAGTGATCCAGATCACTCCATATCAGTGACCTGTCCTCTTCCTTATTTACCACTCCAATGTGTGAGTCATCTGCCAACTTTATCAATCATGATTTTGTGTTTTCTTCCAGGTAACTGGTAAAAATGTTAAATAGTGTAAGGCCAAGAGTCGATCCTTGTGGGACTCTGAGAAACATACCCACTTGATATGATTCCCCATTTACAATTACATTTTGAGACCTATCAGTTAGCCAGTTTTAATGTATTTAAAATACACCATGTTGATTTCTTATCTTTTTAGTTTTTTTTCCCCCAATCACAATGTGGTGCGGTACCAAGTCAAATGTCTTACAGAAGTCTAAGTATATTACATCAATACTATTACCTTTATCAAGCAAACTTATCTCATAAAAAATATATGAAGTTAATCTGAAAGGATCTATTTTCCATAAATCCATGTTGATTGACATTAATTATAATATCCTCCTTTAATTCTTTATTAATCGAGTCCCGTATCAGCTGCTCCATTATCTTGCCTGGGATCGATGTCAGAATGACAGGCCTATAATTACCCTAATCTTCTAAGAAATGGGGTGACTAAAATGAGAAAAGACCAACATACTTAGATTTGGAGGAAATTTCAGTAGGATCACTGTACTGCTTCATCCTAAAAGCTATCAGATTTTGTCTACCGGTGATGGATAGGTGCTCAAACAATGCATGACTGCCCATGGCTTATTATAACAATCCCTAATCCACTAGCCCCCCTTTTTGTCCTATGACTACAGTGATATTAACAAGCCACTTCACCTTGAATGGTCCCTTAGAATATGTGCTAACTACTTATGCTAATCTGTTCGACCTTGTATTTAGCTGAAGAAGAGCTCTGTGTAGCTCGAAAGCTTGTCTCTCTCACCAACAGAAGTTGGTCCAATAAAAGATATACCTCACCCACCTTGTCTCTCTAATATCCTGGGACCAACACAGCTACACCACCACTGAATACCCCCCTCCCCCTCCCAGGGCCGCATCTTATTCAGATTAAAAATTATGGCTAGCAAATCTGGGTTATCGACTAAATGAAAGAGATGCAGTTGTTATATCATGGGACTTAGGCATCACTTTAAAAATCCATGAAAGCAAATATGGCTTATTTTCAGGAAAATCAAGGAGGCATACAGTTAGGCTTGGGAGGATTAGATTTTATTGGTAAATGTCTGTAAACATCAATTTCACCATACTGATGAAAAAATATTTCCATTGATAATAATAGAAATTTACAGTTAGGTAAAGTAAGAAAAATGCTGCTTAAGAATTTACTAGAATTTGATTTAAGGATATTTACTTTGTATATTTTGACACATGTTGATGACAACTTGTGTTGTAACAGTTATAAAGCTTTACCTTTTTGAATCTCAGCGTCCACTGTCATTAATTATTTATTGTCTAACACTCTCATAATTTCCTGCAACTGTGAAAAGTTAATTAAATAAAAATATTAAAAAAGCCTTAAAAATAAACACTGCTATTATCCAATGAACTTTTAAAAAAAAGAAATGGTTACGCACCCTGTGTAGTAACTGTGGTTCTTTGAGGTATGCCCCACTACGGGTGCTCCACTCAAGATGTGCTAGTGCCCCCTGCACCTTTGATCAGAGATTTTTCATAGCAGTGTCCGTTCAGCCCGCATATGTATGCTAGTCAGCCTCATGCCCCATGCCACTGTTATATAGCACTGCGCAGGTGAACCACTCTTAGGGCAGGTCTACACTACCGCTTATGTTGATCCAACTTCTGTTGCTCAGGGATGTAAAAAAGCCTCCTCCCCCTCCGAATGCAAGTTTTGTGCTGTCCACACTGGCGCTATGTCGGCGGGAGACACTCTTCTGTCGACATAGCTTCCACTTCTTGCTGAGATGGAATAATAATACTGATGGGAGCGCAGTCTCCCATCGGCATAGCGTGTCTTCACCAGGAGATCAGGAGCGGCATGGAGAGTGATTGGTGAGCAAATGGCCAGCTGAATCAGGTAAGGAAACCATATCTGTCAGGGCCAGATTGGAATTACTAGGATAATTCTGGCTGTGTCTTTTTTTATTTGGTACATAACTTTGGTTATTAAAGGAGTCAATGGGAATGCGTACAAGAGCTGACCAATGAAGGTGAAAAGCATCCCCCCCCAAGGACTGGTGACCCAGTCCACCTCTCAAGCAAAACTGGGTACATTTCTTGTTTAATTCTGTGGCGAGCAAGTCTATCTGAGGGGTGCCCCATTGACAGAATATCAATTCTGGGGTCTATTTCCCACTTGTGGTCTTGGAAGAAGTGCCTGCTGAGTGCATCCATGGTCACATGCTGATCCCCTGGAAGGTAGGCCGCTGTGGTGGTGATCTGGTTCTGTATGCACCAATTTCCATGCTTGACAGCCTTGGTACAGAGGGAGGGAGATCTTGCTCCTCCTTGGTGATTGATGTAAAACATGCATGATAAGTTGTCCATGACCTTTATGTGTTTGTCCCTAATAAGTGGTAGAAACTAGAGACAGGCCTACCCAACCGTTCTGAGTTCCAGGAGGTTGATGTATTGCACAGTCTCTTGCGATGTCCACTTGCTCTGGGTCGCATGAGTGTCTAGATGAACTCCCCAGCCTAGCAGAGAGGTGTCTGTCATTATGATGCAACCTAGATGGAGCTACTATAAGGTGGGTGCAAAACTGGGTGGAAAACTGTTCCCAGAGTAGTTATCAGTGGTTCAGAGTCATGCTGGAAGGGTATAACGAGTGGGGTCCCACAGGGATCAGTTCTGGGTCCGGTTCTGTTCAATATCTTCTTCATTGATTTAGACAATGGCATACAGAGTACACTTATAAAGTTTGCAGATGATACCAAGCTGGGAGGGGTTGCAAGTGCTTTGGAGTATAGGATTATAATTCAAAATGATTTGGACAAACTGGAGAAATGGTATGAAGTAAATAGGATGAAATTCAAGAAGGACAAATGCAAAGTACTCCATTTAGGAAGGCACAATCAATCAGTTGCACACATACAAAATGGGAAATGACTGCCTAGGAAGGAGTACTGCAGAAAGGGATCTGGGAGTCATAGTGGACCACAAGCTAAATGAGTCAAGAGTAATGCTGTTGCAAAAAAAGCCAACATCATTCTGGGATGTATTAACAAGAGTGTTGTAAGCAAGACATGAGAAGTAATTCTTCCACTCTACTCTGCACTGATTAGGCCTCAACTGGAGTATTGTGTCCAGTTCTGGACGTCACATTTCAGGAAGGATGTTGACAAATTGGAGAGAGTCGAGAAGAGCAACAAAAATGATTATAGGTCTAGAAAACATGACCTATGAGGGAAAATTGAAAAAATTGGGTTTGAGTCTGGAGAAGAGAAGAATGAGAGGGGAGATAACAGTTTTCAAGTAGGTAAAAGGTTGTTACAAGGAGGAGGGAGAAAAATTGTTTTTCTTAACATCTGAAGATAGGATAAGCAGCAATGGGCTTAAATTGCAGCAAGGGAGGTTTAGGTTGGACACTGGGAAAAACTACCTGTCAGAGTGGTTAAGCACTGGAGTAAATTGCCTAGAGACTTTGTGGAATCTCCATCATTGGGGATTTTTAAGAGCAGGTTTGACAAACACCTGTCAGGGATGGTCTAGCTAATACTTAGTCCTGCCTTGAGTGCAGGGGACTGGACTAGATGACCTCTCGAGGTCTCTTCCAGTTCTATGATTCTATGATGACTGTTGGGGGAGGATACACGAATGGGACTTTTGCACACATGTTGCGATGGTCTTTCCATCAGCTGAGGGATTGTTTTATGCAGGTGGGTATGGAAAGCAGCATATTTAAACTGTGTCTGTTTGGTGAATAAACAGTTCTGAGCCACCCTTGAAAGGCAGCACATTCGGAGTCTTGCTTGTTCTATGATGAAGGTGCTGGCTGCCATGTGCCCCAGCAACTGAAGACAGTTCTTTATCAGAGTTTGGGGACTGAGCTGAATTGTGTTGGGGCCACAAATCTGTGCAGAGGAAGGTAGGCTCTTGCTGTTACTGAATCGAGATGTGCCCCTATGAAGTTCTGCACAGAAGTCAAAGTGGATTTTTGAATGTTTAATTGCAGGCCAATTCAAGGAAGAAATCTGTGGCCTCAGAAGTTGCCCGAGATGTCAGTTCCAAGGAGCGGCCTTTCAGCAGCCAATCGTACAGGTAAAGGAATACTACCTTCCCTGTTGAGCTGAGCTGCTCTTACTGACATGCCTTTCTAAAGATCCTCGGGGCAGATGACAGGCCAAAGGGGAGCACTTGGTATTGAAAGTGGCCCTGACCAACAGTGAAACATTGGTATTGTTTGTGGGATAAGGATTGCTATATGGAAATATGCATCTTGAAGGTTGAGGGCTAAGAACCAACCCCCTTGCTCTATTATCGCTGCAAGAGTCACCATTTTGAATTTTTGTGCCTTCACACAGATGTTCAGTAGCCTCAAATGTAGGCTGGGTCTCCAAACTCCACTCTTTTTTGGTGTCAGGAAATATCTTGAATAAACCCCCTTCCCTCTGTGCTGCATGGGGACTGGTTCTATAGCTCCCATGCGTAGAAGAGTCTATTTCTTGATGAAGCAAGGTCTTGTGAGAGGGGTCCTTAAAGAGGAACAGGGAAGGGGGATTTGTAGGTGGAAGCGTAGTCAAGTAGATGGTGTATCCTGTGGAGATCTCCAAAACCCACTTATCTACAGTGACTGTCTCCCAAGCCCGCCAAAAGTGGTAAAGGCTATTGCCAAAGGGAAGAAGGCAGGTGGATTGGTGCAGATGATGAGGACGGTAATTCAGGCCAACTAGCCCATCAAAATTGCTGCTTGGAGGTGGAAGGGTGCAAGGTGGAAGGCTGAGAAGTGGACAGTTTCCTTCTCTGGAAATCTGGGTCTCTTCTGATGCGGTTCACATGGCTCCTGGGAGGTAAGAAATTGAGCAGAGCAGGCTCTCTGAGCCATCTGGGACTTGCTGAGCTACCTCTTGTAGGTGTGTTTATATAGATACCAATAAAATGCAAGGCAGCCCTAGAGTCCGTAGGGATGAACCATAGATTCATCTATGCTGTCCAAAACCAACTCAAACCCACCAAAAGGAAGCTCCCCTACTGTATTCTGGACCTTTTTGGGAAATCTTGAGAGTTGGAGCTAGGAAGCCCGTCTCATAACTACTGCTGTAGTGATCGAATGGGAGGCAGTATCAGCAGTATCGACAGAGGCTTGTAGAGATGTCCTGGCAAGTAATTGGCCCTCTGTAATAATTGCCTGGAATTGCTCCGTGTTCTGTCAGTAAGTGGTCAACAAAAGAGTTCAGTTTGGTATAGTTTACGTGATAAAATTTTGCCATTAGCATGTGGTAATTGGTGATTCTAAATTGTAAGGAAGCGGAGGAATGAGATTTCCTACCCAGTAAGTCCAGACGCTTGTGCTACCTTCCACGTACATTAACTGCGTTGAGTACCAAAGAGTTAGGTGAGGACGAGAAAATAAAAATTTGGAGTCCTTTGCTGTGACATAATGTGTCTTATCCACTCTCTTGCATGTAGGCAGAATAGTAGCTGGAGTATGCCAGATCTTTGCTGGGTCCAGAAGGGCTTTGTTTATGGGCAAAGCTATGCAGGTAGATGAGGGTGAATGGAGGATATCAAGCAGCTTATGATGAGGTTCTTTAACCTCCTCAAGAGAGATCTGTAAGGAGTCAGCAATTCTCTTGACCAGATCTGGAACTGCTTAAAATCATCTGCCAAGGATGGCGGAGGAGGCACGACAGCTTCATCCGGAGTTGAAAATGAGATGTTGGCCACAGAGAGACGACCTCATTGGCTCTAGCTCCCTGCTCCTCAAAGGATTTATCTTGAGGGTCAGGTCTCCTGGAGGGAGCAGGTGATGCAGGTTGCCTCTCTCTGCAACAGGTTGTGCTCAATGCCCTGATGGCGATAGGCAGCCCAACGGTCCCAATATGGCCAAAGAGAAGTATAAGGCGCAGGAGGGGGCGGCACCCATACCAGTGAGATGTTGATAGTAATCTTGTGCCACAAGTAGTTATAGTCTCAGACTTCTGGAAAGGGGCCTCTATAGGAGTGAGGGGGAGAACCCTGAATTGATATTTGAGACACTGAGGCAAGGTCTTCATTAGAATCCTCTTCTTATAAATCGCTCTGGAATGGTGGGGCATCTGGAGAGATCTGAAGTGAAACCATTGGTACCGGTTGACCTTCAGGAGATCTTGACAGCACATCAGAGCCAAGCAGCGGAGAACTAGGTGTCTCAGATACAGCCAGGTCCCGGGGAAAACAGAAATCCTGGGGTACTGAGTGTATTAATCGGTATCAAGTCTGTGGTCTGCACCGAGGTGATGATGGTCAAAGCCACTGATGGTACCGTGAGTCTCCAGCACTTTGAGGGAAGTGTGGTCGGAGCCCAAGACGGCTTCTTTGGTACCAAGGAAGCAGAGGAAGAGCTTTCCTTGCTGCCTCAGTCTGCCAACTGTACCAATTATCTCTCCAGGCCTGAGGCTTTGAAGTCTCTCAGTCTAGCAGTACCCTGGGTACCTGAGGAACCAGCAGCCTCATGGGTACTTGATTGAAGAACAGATGGTGCCTAAGTGGCTGAAGATACTGACAACCTTGGCTTTTTAGAGGTAGATTCCCTATCTGGTGAGCCCAAGGAACACGGGCGAACTGCCCTCAGTTCTTTCTCAGCCGCCTTGGCCTGAGACAGAGCTCTGACAGTTGTACCCGTTGAGATTTCCTCGATGTTGTACTCATTTCTTATTCAAGTAGTTAGTTGTAGTAGTTCTTAGCATTACTCTAATTAGTCAGTAAGCAGTAGTAATTTTAGCTTTCTAGTTTTAAAAAAAAATTCTCATATATAGATACTAGATAGTAGTTCTTGTTCACTGGGAGGTTTTGCCCAGTTCTCCCGGCTTCAAATGTCTGTTGTACGGGGAGGCGATCCTGGTAAGCGATGGGGACTCCCACTACATCCATTGCCTCGGGGAAATTGCACGTTGCCCAGAAGTGTACCTTCTGTCTGGCACTGAAGTCCAGAGCCAGAAAAAACAGGGAGATAAAACTCTGTCTTCTTATGATGGAGAGGGCTCGCCATGCTGACTTCTGATCCAGGCCAAGGGACTGTACACCAGTCTCCAAGCAAACCAGTCTCCACTATATCAGAGCCCCAAACCTCCAGGGCCTCTAAAAGGAAAGGCCACAAAACTCCTCCAAGGACTGTTCCCAGGGCTCACCAGGCAGGGAATCTATCTTTAAAATGCCCAGCTCATTGGTGTCTTCAGCCACTTTGGCACCATCTTCAAAGCCGAACAACAGATTGATCTATTCCCTCCATCACATTCATTGCTGCATTAATCAAACCACCATATGGGACATGAATGGCACTCACTCAGATACTCCGGAGTTAGCAATGGAAGATCACTGATGGATATTGGAGAGACTTTATACCAGGAATAATAATAATTATACTATGCATCTGTTTAGTGCCTTTCAACAGAAGGAAAAGTTTTACAAAAGGTGTACAAATACAATCACTATTTTACAGATACGTAGGAAAAACTTAGATACAGAAAATAGCCCAAGATTACACAGCAGTTCATTTATAGAATCAGGACGTCTGATTCTCCTTCTCATGCTCTAGACACCGAATATGCTGTCTCCCCTCTACTTGCACCTCTCTTATAATACACAGATACAGTAGACTAGCATCCAGGAGCACTGGAAAATTGTAGTTACAAGAAGATTATGGATTTTGCAATTTTGCTCTTTTCTACAAATTTACAACATTTATTCAAATATAAGAAAGCTCTTATAGTACTCTCCACTGCACAGTTACTGTGGAAAGCCTGAATCAGAAAACAATTTCTGGCCAAATAGTGGTAGCAATTTAAAAAAAAAAAGTTTGTTATGTTCAAAGGCTTCTGTGACAACTGAAAATATTAAAATCTTAACCCCTCTGAAATAATTTACTTCAATGAGCTATGAAGTTTAAAGACTAGGGGTCTGATGACAGTCTTTCTATTGACTTGAAGGACTTTGGATTAAGCCTTAGTTTATGTTACTAACATTAAGCATGGCAGTCAAAACAACTAGTAAAACAGCAGCAAAATGAACTTATTTTTAAAGCTCACCTCCTCTTTTCTTCAAGCCTACTGGTGGACCTCTGCTAGACCTCTAAACCAGAACTTTCCTGTTTGTCAAACAGCCTAGGCTGGAATGAGGCTGGGGTCTACCTTGCCTTTTAACCTTCATGTTTGTTCAGTTTCCCCTCTGGGGGGGAAAGGTGATAGAGAAAATTCCCCATATCCTTATATGACCAACTAAAAACTGCACTCAGCTGACCTTTGAAATTTCAGATCTGTTTTTAGAATTCTTACAAGTCTATAAGGCATGAGTGTTTGGCTTTAGTTTCTTAAAATAAAAATCCCTCCACAAGTTCTCAATGCTCTATGCATATCAGACAACACAATTTCCTGAGAATAAATTTCTTTGTAGCAATTACAGTGAAATGCCTTCATCTCCAGCCTGGACAATGGACACAGATTCCAAGGCCAGAAGGGACCAGGTGTGATTATTTAGTCTGACCTCCTGTTATAACACAGGCCATAGAACTTCCCGAAAATAAATCCAATAGCATATATTTTAGAAAAACATCCAATCTCGCTGACTCCTCTGTTTCAAAGCTTCATAAATATCACTTATTAAAAGGGTGTTATAAAATGACCAGACCTCAGTCTTATATTTGGAAATCCAGCAGAGTTATCCCACTTTGCTGCCTGATTATGTTTTATGTGAGCTGTTGCATAAATGATTAAGCATACTTGATAATGTAGCAAGATTAATCGATTTGTCAATGTGTGTATATATAAAATATCTTTGTTTAGAATGTATAATACTGGTTAAAGATGAATTACAGATTATTTAAATTGTATGCAAGTTCTATTTTTCTTTAGGAACAGACATGTGCTCAACAAAAAGTCCATAGTCACCCTCCCTACTTTATGACAGCAGTGAGCAGTCACTTTGTTTGAGGGCAACCTGGTTCAGTCCCACTGGAAACAATAGGGGACTGCAGCCATCTTTGCAGATGGTAGATAGAGGCTCCCCCAGTAAAGGATGTAAGGCATCTCCAATTGCCTCAGTTCTTTCCACTAAACCGCACAATCCTATTAGAGTAGAGCTCCAAGGAAGAGGAGAAGGTGCTTTGGTAAGCGTGAATATACACAGGCAACACTCCTGACAAACCACTATTGTAATTAAATAACAAACCATTTATTCTTCCTTCAAGGTATCATCTTGCATATCCCCTCTTGTGAGACTCTACCTGGCAATATATTCCCAGGAAGGTGGGCTGAGGCGTTCTAATTAACTGTCCCCTCCCAAAGAAAGCATCAAATCAAGATTCTATGTTAGGAGATAACTGCTGTGTAAATGTGTACACAGGACTCCAGGTAGCAACCCTACAGCTTTCTAAGATGAAACCATTATGGAGGCATCCCATTAATGCTGCCTTAAGCTCTGGTAGAGTGAGCGCCAAGACTCTTAGGTACTGACTCCCTAGCTAATATATAACATGTCTCAATGCATGGCTTACTCCATTTAGACAGGTGCAGAGCAGAAATGGCATTTCCTTGATAGCGATCCTCAAAAGGCTACAGAAAGTCTTACTAACTTTCTTAGTCCTATTCAAATAAAAACTGGAAGCACTCTTGACATCTAGGGTATGGACTCTTGTTTCTCCTACGGGTATGGACTTTTGTTTCTCCTATACTTAGAATGCAGTTTTGGTTTTGGGAAGAACACTAGGACCTTACTTGAGTCTACTACTGAATTTCCAATTTGCCACAGAAACAGAGAGGGTGGGGTGGTGTAGAGGGTCGAAGGGGGGAAAGTGGGGCCTTGCCTTAGATTTTTAGTCCAGTTTGTAGGGTACACAGGACCTTGCTCCTAAGGTGCTTAGAAGTGGGGCTCCACTCCTGTGAACATCAAGAAGTTCATGAGAGAGCTGGTGAGATGAGAGTGTAGCTGGCATGGATTTTGAAGATCAAGAGACCAGAAGGGGCATGAAGGGACCAGAGAGTCTCAACTCCTACTGTGCTTAGGAGCTAAACATGGAAAACTAGTGCTGCTTAAAGACAGCAGACACGGGGCCCAATTCTTCTGAACAATAGCAATTACTATCCGACCTCCCTACCCACATGTCCTAAGGTGTGTGTGGGTCGAACTCTCAATGCCTCCATGCCATCTTGGTCGGTGTGTGTGAAAAGTGACAGTGGATATGGGGCTGGGGAAAATGCCACATAAATCCAGGGTGCCCTAGGTCTAATGTGCTTGATTGCACATGTCTACACTGCAAAAAAAAAAAAAAAAACCCACCAAGGCTACGTCTACCCTACTCGCCGGATCGGTGGGTAGCGATCCATCTATCGGGGATCAATTTATCGCGTGTAGTGTAGACGTGATAGATCGATCCCTGATCGCTCTCCCGTCGACTGCTGAACTCCAGCTCGGCGAGAGGCGGAAGCAAAGTCGATGGGGGAGCCGCGGCAATTGACCCAGCGCCGTGAGGACATGAGGTAAGTCGAACTAAGATACGTCGACTTCAGCTACGCTATTCTCGTAGCTGAAGTTGCGTATCTTAGGTCGACACCCCCCCACAGTGTAGACCAGGCCTAAGATTGGTCAGAGGAAATAACTTTGGAATGAGTGATCAGGAGTTTATTCAATTTAAATTAAATGGAAGGATAATAAAAACCAAAGTCATCAACTGTGATTTTTTATTTCAAAAGAGCAGACATTGGGAAATATCGGGCATTAGTTAAAGCAGTAAATTGTACTGAAGACCTCAGGTAAATTTTATGCCATACTCTCACTCTTTATAGGACAAAAAGAGGTTCCCAATTTACCATTAGGTGTCTGGATAGAGGTTAGGAGAGATGTCCAGAGGCTTGCTATTCTCTCTATCCTTCAGTGCCTCCAGGGGACATCCAGTTAGCTTTCCTGGCCAAGACTGGGGTTAAGAAGCAGGATTTGAGAAGAAGTTTGCAGAGTTTTGTTTAGGGTAGGGAGGAATCCCAGTCTGAGGGCAAGTGATCATCACAAGTTCCATAACTTCAGCAGCAACTAGCTCCTTTTGTGCCTGAGAAACTTGTATGAGATCCCTACTAAAAGTTACAGTCCCATTCGGGCACATTGCTGACACTAACCTGCATGAGATCCCCAAAAGGTGCAATCTACTTTATGCATTCTGTTGAGACTGTAGTCTCTGCAGGGGACCTGACTGAAGTTCCAAAGGTTTAAAGTATCATAAACTGCAATTTGTCTAATTTCTAACTACAATACTTCTCTAACTTCCATGAACCTTAGCTATTAGTCTCATAGCAAGGTATGTTAACTTTACCAACAATGATTGCATTTTTTCTGAAGTTACAATCTCTGCCAAATGTAAATTCCATACACCTTAGCTATTTCTGTCATAAAATTTATAAGCTCCATCAGCTCATAGGATTTTGATACACGATTCAAACAGAGAAAGACAGCAATGATTCATTGTGGTTAAGAGATCTGCTGGCAGTGTATACATGAGAGACTCACATGAGTTACAAGCGCCACTGGGAAACCAGCAGAGTTTGTAACTTCTTTTAGCCCTGAAAGTGATAAAAATAAAATTCTCTGAGATTAACATCTGCCAGCTGCCTGGTGGTGCCTGTAAGGTGTTTGAACCCTGGATGGAATGGTTCATAAATGTTACTAATTACTAGCTTCACTGGTTTGTGAGCATAAAAACAATGAGACCTAATACAATAAATAAAGAGAACCCTCCAAAATTCTGGGTTCTGTCATCTTGCCTACTGAGTTTATAAATTATGAGCCTAAAATGAACAGCTCAGGAATATTTTAATTTACTAGAGATGATACTTATAAAGGTCCAAAACACATGCCACTGCAAAATATAAAAGTTTAGCCTCATACAATACAGTGATTCCCATCATTAGGGAACGTAAATGAGGACGTCACAGAAACTATAGCCCTATGTTGTTGCAAAGACATCCATACACATCTCCATAAATTAGCAGGTTACCTTAGGATCTAACCCCTCCAGAGCTGATCACCTATTTGCCTCTGCCTCTTCTACAACTGAGCTAGGGTGTTGCTAAAACAGCTATATATAAGAGGAAGAACAGCCCATGTACGAACCATGTCACCCTCTTTGGCTGCATACTTTAGTCAAAAAGAGGCATGATAATTGTTTATAGCACAAAGTTACATAGAATACACTGCCAGATGGCAGTGCATTCCGTCCAGTGTATCTTATCCACCACACTTCTGTGTTCTGTTCCTACTCTGAGATTGTGCTATAGGCAGGAAGTTGCTGTGACTGAAGTAGAACCCCAAATTTTCCTCAGGGCTTTCACACACCTCCAGCTCCAGTGCTTCTGGAGGAGAAAGGGAGAGTTAGAACCACTGTCCTCCTGAGAAAGCCTACACAGTTCCAAAGTAGGGCCACTTGAGAGGATCTGAAAGGGATTAGAACTTTTAAACCACACCGGAGAGTCTTTTAAATTCATAATGGATTATTTTTATGTACAGAAAAACAAAACTCTTAAGACTCAGGGTTAGTCTACACTGGCAGTGCTTTAACATGGCTTGTGTAGTCATGGTAGAGCACTGAGAGAGAGCTCTCCCAGCGCTCAAAAAAACCCACCTCCATGAGAGGCGTGGCTCTGAGCACTGGTGCATTGTTTACATTGGTGCTTTACAGCGCTGAAACTTGCTGCGCTCAGGGATGTGTTTTTTCACTCCCCTGAGCGAGAAAGCTGTAGCACTGTAAATTTTCAGTGTAGACGAGCCCTCACTCTAGCATCACCACTACTGTGGACGTTACAAAAACTGAAAATGCAGTAGCAGGGAACAGAGATGTGAATGAGCTGAAAAAATTTGACTGGTTCCACCTATTGACAGGAAAACATCCATCAACCTTGGATTAGTACAGGGAACACTCAATTGTCCTTAGATGTATTGTTATTAAAGTCATGCACAAAGAACATAGAGAGAATCAACAATATAAAATGCTGCAAATTGCCAGGTTCATTACAGTTCCTAGAGTTGAAATAAAGGAAGAATACTCTTATTATTGTTATTGAGGAAAGTGAAGTGAAAGAATTATTGTTTATCCCATTCAATGAACCCAGACTTCTCTAAAAGCAATGAGAAATGATTTCTTACAATTAAAATTTCCCCCAACTCATAACCTGGACTTGTCTGCAGAGAGAGGCTAATTCTGAGTTATTTCATCCTATTTACTTTTTCATTTGGAGTTCTCATTTCTACTCCTTGTTCCCAAAAAGAATTAGTATATTAAATGGCATCTAGAAAGGAACTAGTAGCACAAAACAGTATTTTTTTCAATCTAACTAAAGGTAAAAACATGAATTATGTTTTTAATACAATTTTAATTTTAAAATAATACATAATGAACTCTTTACTCTCCATCACCTACAAGCAGCTCTTTAGGGAACTCTTTCGTAAAAGGTTCCTAGGATTGTGGCATTAGGGAAAACAGAGAAGAACCTAATAGGTGTCAAAGTCTACATCAGCTCCCATCAGCAACCCTATCTCTCTATAGAGGTGACATTGCAAGAATGGGGGGAAAATTATTATTGTGTATGAGGAAACAAAGATCTGCAAAAATGAACAGTTAGATATACTATAGTTAATATATTAAATGGCAAGCAGGAGTCCCCAAGGATATGACTACACTGCAATGAGACACCCGTGGCTAGTCCATGCCGCTGACTTGGGCTAAAGGGCTGTTTAACTGTGGTGTAGATGTGTGGGCTTTGGCTGCCACCTGAACTCTGGGACCCTCCCACCTCACAGGGTCCCAGAGCTCAGACCGCAGCCCAAACCCACACATCTACACCACAGTTAAACAGCCCTTCAGCCTGAGCCCCACGAGCCTGAGTCAGCTGGCACAGGCCAGCCACAGGTGTCTAATTGCAGTGTAGACACACCCTAAGACTAAAAAAAACCATAAGAAATGTACACAAAACAGCCCAAGTATTCATACACAAATAAAGGAGATTCTCTCTTTTAAAGCCATCCAATTCTCCCAGAAGGTCAGATCTGAACACTAAATATTCATTTCTTACCTGTGTTCCCATCCCCACTCTCCATTGGTGGTTTACTGGTTTCTGACGGATTGTTCATTCTTGAGTCTGGATTAAAAGAGAGGTAAAGAGATATAAAGTAATAAAGTGGAAAATATTGATGCTGTCTTTTCTAACAAGCTAAGTATAAAATATGACAAGCCTGAATGGCATATATCTCACATACAATGATGATGATCAGGGATGGGATCACAGAAACGTAGGGCTGGAAGGGATTTCAAGAACACCAAGGGATGCAATGGCGAGTCTTTCAATCATGGACTGGGCCATTGTTTTAAAGAATAAATCTCAGCAGCCACATACACAAAACAAGAAAAAGTTGAGAGAATAACAGAAAGGATTCAACAGGGCAAGGGTGCCCAATACTGTGAAAGAATTATAGAAGCAAAGGTCTGGTGAAAAAAGCAGCAATTTATAGATTAAAAAATGCTGGCTTATGCTATGTCCAAATATATTTTGTTTTTCATAAATAAGGAAATTCAGTCATTACAAGGAGAAATATTTATCTAGTCCTGCATTTTTACTTCATAGGAATGTCCAACAGTGTTAGATTATTTTTTTATGGTCTCTTTTCAGTCTCCCTGTGGGTCAATCTCAAAGTGTGTGCTCCTAATTTTCAAATCTGTCAATGTAATATGGTTAGGCTTGGCAGAATTTGATTTTTAATTTTGTTTTATAAAACTGACAAATAACATAGGTTTATTATAAAGCTTTTTTATTTTTATTAATTTAAATTTCCACAGTTCTGGATATTATGGGGGAGGGGGGCTTTCAGAAGGGGTCAGACAATTATTTAATGACAGTAGATATTGAGATTGAAAGTTAAAGCTTTATAACCATTTAAGCACAATTTGTCAACATCACATGTCAAAACATAAAAAGTAAATATCCTTAAATCAAGCTCAAATAAGTTCTCAAGCAGCTTTTTTCTTACCTTACCTATCTGTAAATTTCAATTACTATCAATGGAAATATTTTTTCATCAGTTTGTGTGTATGGTGAAACTTACATTTACTGATATTTATCAATAAAAATCCGATCCTGCCAAGATTAAATATAGTGAACGCAGCAGAGAGCCTTCCCAGGTGGCAGGGAGAGAATACAGTTTCGAGTATCTAACAGCTGCTGTCAGCACAGTATCAACTCTAACTCAGGCCTTCTCATATCTTGCTGGTAACCGCAGCATCTCACATTACCATAGACACAAGACAAGACAGACTATGTCAAGTGGTTAAACAGAATAATTTGGACAGAAAAAAACAAACAAATCCTCAAATGCATCTTCCATCCTCAATTAGCTCAACATAAAACTTTTGATTCAGGGTGTTCTTTTGATGGGTGTTTAAGAGGGTTGCTCCTGTAATTGGTTTTCATTAAAGCAGCGGTTCAAAAACGATGATCCATTGATCAATGGTCTGCAGAGGGCTGGCTACTGCCACTACCTGCTCTAGCTTGTTCCAGTTGCTTCTACAGGCGTCCAGGATCTTTGCTGCCTAGTGGACTGAAAAAGCAGCTGGAAACAATGAAATGAAGCCGGCCTGTCTGTACTTGCATCAGCTACTAAATGGCAGAGGAAACTGGAGCTACCCTCAGATACCACAACTACCATTGGTACTGAAAATGACAACCAGCAAAAGGAAAGGCATGCCAAGAAGCGCAAGAGAAAGAATGATCAGAGCTGGACAGCATGTCCAGCTAAGTGGGGAAGAAGGGAACCAGCCACAGAAAAGCTTGTGTGGGAAGAAAGGAAAACAAGCAGACCAGGCAGCAGAGAAGCATATGCAGGGCTGGAGGAGAAGAGATAGGAAGGAGAAAGTCAGGTGAAGAGCAACAAAAGTGAGTGAGTAGTTTTTTGTTTGTTTTTTTAAAGTCAAAAGTCATTAATTCAGTTAAAAATACATCAATAACTTTCCAGATGTAACTTTTCCATGTAAATAACTGATGTAGTTCACCTAGGTATGGCTTGAAAAATCCAGTCACCTATAACAAGTAGGAACCTTTCCCAAGTGAGGGGCATCAGCTTTTACAGAATCTCAATGTTTGTTGTGTTTTTGTTGTTGTGGGTGTTTTTTTTGGGGGGGGGGGGGGGGGGGGGGGGGGATTGAGGATATTCTAGCCTGTATGGCTGAGATTAAACCTTTTGAATTTGAGCCAACTGTAATGGATACGCTGATGTCTGCCTGAGCTGGCTGACGCACACATCCAGAGCCAATGTCATTGAAGGGTGTAGGAGGTGGCACTGCCTCTTAGAGTGTCCAGGAGAGGCCCAGCTGCCACTGTCAGGGAGTAGGGAGCACTGGTGTGTGTCTTGCAACATCCCCCATCTCCTGAAACAGGAATATGTCAGTCCCACTTTTGCAGTAATGGGTATGAGGAGAGAGAACACTCCAGCAGAGGGCTATTAGTCAACTATCCCAGTAGAAGGGTCTATGGCGGGGTGGGCAAACTACGGCCTGCGGGCTGGATCTGGCCCACCAACTGTTTTAAGCTGGCCCTTGAACTCCAGCTGGGGAGCGGGGTCTGGGGCTTGCCCCCCTCCGGCGCTCCAGAGGGGGAGCAGGGTCAGGGGCCGCTCCACGCAGCTCCTGGAAGCCACAGCATAGCCCCCTCCAGCTCCTACGCATTCCAGTGGCCCCACTCCAACGGCCCCCTCCAGCACTCCAACAGAGAAGGGACATGCCACTGCTTCCGGGAGCCGCTTGAGGTAAGCGCTGCCTGGAGCCTGCACCCCGAGCCTCTCCCCACACCCCAGCCCTGATCCCCTTCCCTCCCGCCGAACCCTTCTATCTGAGCCCGGAGCACACTCCTGCACCCCAAGCCCCTCATCCCCAGCCCCACCCCAGAGCCCGCACCCCCATCCAGAGCCCGCACCCCAACCCCCTGCCCCAGCCCTGATCCCTCTCCCACCTGCCAAACCCCTCGATCCCAGGCCGGAGCACGCTCCTACACCCCAAACTCCTCATCTCCAGCCCCACCCCAGAGTCCTCAGCCCCTCCCTGCCCCAGACACCTCCCGCACCCTGAACTCCTCATTTCTGGCCACACCCAGGAGCCCGCACCCCCAACCAGAGCCCTCACCCCCTCCCACACTCCAGCCCCAATTTTGTGAGCATTCATGGCCCGCCATACAATTTCTATTTCCAGATGTGGCCCTCAGGCCAAAAAGTTTGCCCACCACTGGTCTATGGGATTTGATTGGAGGGTTCCTTCAAGCCCCTTCCCATCCATACGGCCATCAATTTGGTGAAGTACTGTCAACAAGACCTCCATCCCAATAAAACAGCCCTCAGCTAGGTGGCCAGGAGAGGGTCTACTACCACTGGTCTTCAATTGACTGGGGACTGGCTCCTCAAGGCTGTAACTCTCCAGGGAGAACTAGTGTCAGTTTCTGGAAGAGGGAAACCTCTGTTTACTGACACCATAGCAAAGAGCTGTTTGTATGCCTCCGCCCACCTCTCGCAGATGGATCTGTGTGTAGGACCAGCATACATGGATTTACTTGGATTGGGGCACTATCCAGCACTAAATTTGTTGAAGGAAAGCATTGGAAGTGGCAACTGGCATTAATTGCAGGCTCTGATTTTAGTCAGCAAGAGACTGGAGACTTGATCCAAGTAATGATGAATGCATGACCTGTAGATGACTAAGCAAGAGGACTAGAAATACCAGTGTATTTCAGTGTAGTGGCAGCCTTGGGCTAGCAGGTTTTCAAGTCCTGAATACAGGGGATGTTATGAGTTCATGAATGGGAAAGAAGTTGATCAGCATGATCACAAGTGGAAGGGGCAGAGGTCATAAAATCATTTCTCTGTTAAGCTGTGGTCCACACTATGAAAAAGGATTGAGCCTCTGCATGAAGGAAATAGCACTGTGCTTCCCATAGGACTTCATTACAGAGACTAGCACTGGGGCCCCGATCCTGACTGGGGCCTCTAATGGCACATTATTATTATTGAAGCTATTGAAGAAAATTAATTGGGTATAGTGCACTGCAGAATATAGTGGACATTCTCCCTCTCCTTTTACAGAAGGCTCATGCAGCAAACCTTTGAAAATATTTTGCTCCATACCTAGTGGATGATCAGTAGTTTGTCTTTAATGAAGCTGCAAATACCATTCCACAGGGCAACAAGAATAGTTTTTGCCAGCTGCACTGGGAAATCAAGGCTTCAGAAAGAGGTATTTAGTGGTTGTTTAGTGTTAAATGTATATGGGGAATTTAGGCAGGTAGTAAAATGTGCTTGCAGTAAGAATATTTTACTATTAAGATTCACCTCTGGCAGGAATATATTTGCAATGTTCTGTCTTCCATCAAACCCCCAAACACTATAACAAGTAAAGAAATAAACTCGCTGTAGAAACTTCCTGCCAGAACTGCTTTGAACCCAAGGAAGAATAAACCTTCATTACCTTCACCAGCTTGAACAAAACCTTGGTGGGTGTGTGGAAGGTGATGTTCTATGTTTATTTTGCACAGAAAGGGTCAAGCACTCTATAGTGTTTCCATTGCAAATAGCATCACATGCATCTGAAGCACAATACTGTTATGAACAAAATAGACATTTATCTATAGGGCAAAGACCTACAATAATGTAATTGTTTTGTAGATTAATTGCAAAAGAAAATTCTTTTGCAATTAAAAAAAATAAGGGTGTTAACACCTTCTTTCCCTCCAACACCTTTTTCCCCTTTAGACTTTTCTTGAGTTTTAAATAAAGGCTGGGCTGCAAATTTCTGTCAATAGCACCTAAAAACAAACCTCAAGCACAGAAAGAAAGATCGAAAGCAGCAGGTGCATGACTGAAATCAAACTCAAAGGAGCTTTTACATTCATTCTTGTTACTCTGATAGCAGAGTTTGAGTGTAACACAAGGCACTACTATGCTACGCTTTCAGTGCCTCTCTGATATTTCAAAAGGTATTCAGAAAAAAATAAAAAGCAGAGGATGGACAAGACTGGAATGATAGCTAAATTGCAAATTAAGCGATGTGTACATGTAAAATCATCTTAATATAGAATTTCACGCACTGTTTCCCCTCACACCCATTCAAGGGAAACTTCCCCAATACTCCATCAGAACCAGCATAAATAATTCCCTGAGAAACATAGGTCAGAGGGATTCCTCAATGCCAGCAAAACACCAAATGGGTCACTTACATATGAATCTTTGACTCAAACTTGCAACTGCTGCATATCTGGAAATATGCATGTTCAGATGTCTCCTTAAAAACAAACATCAGACTAACGATGGTCCAGTTATACCTTTTATTGTAGAACCAAAAAGGAAATACCCTTAGGTTCAATGTGTGGAATTCAGAGCTCTGAAAATAACACACTACCTATTGCAAAAAAACAACAAACAATTATTACAAATAACTTTTAAAATATAGAAAAGGGAAGAAATATGAGCACAGGACTGACAGGCTGCTAATGGAAATACGTTATCTCAGTACCTTAAGCATAGCTTGCATCAGCATCAATGGCAACTGTGACCTCCACCCTATTTTCCATTACACAAGAAGAAACCTTGCTATTATGTCAGAAAAACACACATATACACACAAACTATAGGCCATGTGAAGAGTTGATATGAGTAAGTGGTTTGAAATTGGAATTTTTTTTTTAAATATAAAAAAACAAACAAACAAAAGAGTATATGGATCTGCCATTCAAGTCCTAAATCTTAATGTCTGTCAGAAGTCAAATGATTCTCAGAATAAAATCCCAAAAGCAAAAAGTTCTGTATTGAATATCACCCAAACCCAAGAGCAAATCTATTTTTTCCAATGCCGAAGAGTACAATTCTCCTGAATCAGGAAAAAACTGGAATAGCAGGGTGGCACTTGCTGTTGATTTACTGGCGAGCTTCACCTTTAAAATGCTTTCTGCAAACCCTGCATATGTGATTAAGCCTACATGCATAGTCAATCTCACACCCTCTATTTCCATATTAAACGCTTATAAGAAAGAGCAGAGCTGGTACCCACCTAGAACGTAGTCACTGCAGTCCAACATTGCTGTGAAATCCTCTACAGGTTCAGATAGTCCAAGGAAAGAAAAAGAGGGGGAAGACTATTTCTAACAAATTTATGCTACTGCTCTCAACAGAACAAGAAAGGGAGTAGGGGTGAGGGGGAGAAATACAACTTCAGTTACACCATAGCAATCTTCAACTGAACAGGGAAACTTCAGTTGCTCTGTGGAGTTTTAGTCTCTCCTACTAGCTGTGTCTGACATTGTCAAGGCGACTGAAGCGTGAAAAGTTCCCCTTTTTGTAATAAAACAGAAACAAAGATTGCAGCTGGCAGTTTCCATAATGAAGCTTAATCAGTATGCGCCTGATTAGGGCCTTATGCAAATCTCCCCTCGTTAGCACAGCAGCCAGCACTTTGAAGTCCATGAACAATTCATTTGCAGAGTACACTGAAAGCGTTCCCTGCATAATTTAAATCATGGTATAAATATTTATCAGCTCATTTGCATATTAATTGGCAGTGCATGAAGGGAAAAATTATCTCCCAAGTGCCAGCATAATAATTAGGGAACAAAATGAAATCTCTTCCAATAGCTTGGCTTCTCAGACCTAACTCAAGCACAGTACTGGTGGAGTAGGGAGGGAGAGAGACAGAGTTCTGTTAAAATGCCACTGAAATGACACATACAAATTAGAAACAACTCTACAGACTTTAGCACCTTTAATCTTATTCCTGCTGGCAACAATAACTTCAGTAATAAAGGGGATTTGGAAAAAGCTTTAATCCAAGAAAACAATTAGCAAGGTAGGAGCTGAACATGGAAAATACCAGGTTGACATCTAAATGTTAACATGAACTGTCACGAGATGGTCCCACTCAAAAACAGAAGGCAACATTAGGGGCAGAGAAGCAGCACACTTCTTTTTAAATGGTCAAAAAAGCCTGGTGATTCATTTTCTGCTAATAGTTTTGCAACACTAGATTAACAGCAGTGTATATGTCCACTATTGTGTAACATTTGACACCCATTAATCTATCCCATGTGACGTTGCAAATAATTTTTACACTTTCAAATGATTTCCAAGTAAAAGCTATTAATCCCTTCTACAAGTGTAAACTGAGAGCTAAATAAAGCTTACTCTGGAGCTCGGATTCCAGGAGGGGGATACTTGAGATCAGGATTGTGGTCCTTGGACTACCAATGATTGGCAGAATCTTGCCCATCAGTCTGCAGAATTAAACATTTTGAGACCCAAGCAAAGAGGGAGTGGAGATTGGGAGTGGTTGTGGTCCATGTAAGGATATTTCTTACAAAGTGGTCCACAGAATGAACATACCAGAGAACCACAACTTTAGACCAACTCTATTAAATAAAATCTCTGATATAATATACAAAATTCAATTTCCAAGACAGCAAGAACAAGATATGTCTCTATGGTTCAAGGGATAAATGCATAGCCTGGATGTGAAAACTCAGCAGCCCATTGTCTATTCAGGAATAAATGAAGCTATGGTCAATACTGGATGAATGCAGTCATGGCCACTTTCAGGTACAAATATATATGAAATTGCAGAGGGAAAGGTACTTCTTTAACTAGTTGCTCTTCTTGCTCCTTTATGAAGTGGAATTCAAATCCCACCCCTCCACACCAAAGAGAAAAGAAGAAGAAAAATGATTTCTAATTCCTGTACTACTGACTCAAATTTATTTTCACTCTGGACCTCTCCTGTTCAGCCTCACATCTCTGTCTACCTCTCAGGGTATGCCCACACCTCAGAATCATAACGGACAGCATCCACACTACAAAGTAACAGCTGTGTTCTGGATGGGTTGCTATAACAGTGGTGCTCTACTTGTTCCTATATAGCACTAAGACTTCTGGAGGAAAATCCCATGGTTCAGAGAGTTTCAGTAAATGGCACTATTCTATTAATGTTTTTGCCATGTATTGTGGGAGAACTATCCATCTGGGGATCCTAGGCAGAAATGGCACCAGCAATCCATTAAAGCAAGTCATTCCTGGTGTCTACCAGCCTCTGGCCAGCTGCCAGCACAGTGAGATGCCCTCTTTGGGACCATTCTCAAAGAATGGAGCTCCGTATCAGAGACTGATGAGTTCAAGTGCGGATACTGGAAGGTGCATGTGAAAAGGAGAATGAATGCTAAGACTCTGGGTCAGGAAACAGGGAATAAGTAGATGACAAGAAAAGACCAAGGGGTTGGGTACCTGTCATATTGTGGGAAGGCACTGGAGGATTAGTGCCCCTCAGTTGTTGTGTCACAGGCTAGCCTGTGTCCATGCTACAGATATGACATGTTGGCAGTTGACAAGGGAGGGTCACTCAAGGTCTGCCCTATATTTCCAGTTGTGCTAGCCAACTTGCATTACTACCACCACAAAGGGTTTGTGTGTAGGTTCAAGGGGTCAAGATAACAGTACTTGAGCTGTAACCTTGTGTTAACTTACTACTAAAAACAAGCCCTCGGTTATCTCCTCCTCAAACTAAACATGTCAAAAACAGAACTCATCTTTCCTTCTAAATCGTCTCCACTAAACCTCTCCATTCTCCAGTGATAATTGTGTTACCTTCCCTTTCACACAAGAATGGAATCTTAATTCAAAATAGCCAGAATCAGTTGCCTTTATGGCATGTTACTAAAACCTTCTGTTTACTAAGGTTTTGGGGGAGGACTGAAAGCCTGAGTGCGATGAGATTTGGGGTGGGGTACTGTAGAATTTACTGCTTCCAAATTACGGGCTAGTTAAGATCATTTAATTTTGTATTTGGGTTGCGCCATACTGCAGGGTGGTTATTCCTGCATGGATTGCCATTCTAAAGAACTGTCCTGGTGTCCTGAGCTGTGAATAGCTTTTTTTTGTGTGTGGGGGGGAGAGGGGAGGAAGGGGTATTTAGATCTAAATAAAATAACCCTTTCAAAATCCTGTCACTCTTTCCTCTAAGAGTACGTCTACATCAAGAGAAAAGGTACACCACTTTTCCTAGCGTAGACATACCTTAAATCATTTCCAATACGTCATCGCTGCAAAGACTGGTTCTCTCTCAACTTGACAACTGTAACCTTCTCCAATCTCACGTCACAGCACAAAACAAATCACATATGACTTTTTCCTGGTTAATCCTTCCCTCGCCCTGGCTTGCCATCTTGCCAAATTTAGACTGTAAAACAATACGCTCCTCAACGGCACTGCATAAATAATATATTTTTTTTAAAAGATAGTTATAAAGTAGAAAAAAGGCATCTTAATTCTTATTGTGAAAAAATCCAAAAATACTATTGGCAGAATAAGAGGCAAAATTATTATCAAAGGCCTCCCATCCCACATGCATTTAGGAGGAGAAAAGAATCTTCATTTTTACTCACACAAGTTTTGATCTATTAGTAAAATGTCACTTACTACGTGCCCTCAATGACAGCTAGGAAGTTTCTACTGTTAGGTATCTCCATTTGACAAGAGTGATCTTTACAAACTTCCCAGGCACAGTTCCTGCCCCAATACTGAAAGACTAGACTTGAGGCCAACAATACATTAGTCTCACTCCTGAGCATGGTACTGTGAATCCTACTGGGAAAGGGAGTCAGTAGCGTAGCTAGCGGGGTGCAGGGGAAGCAGCCGCTTCCCCCGCCTTTCCAAAAGCGACCGGAGGAGGGGGAGCATGGCATGCGGCCCGCAGCACGGCCTGGCAGCCGCGGCCGGAGGAGAGAGCGGGGGCGCAGGCTGGCGGCCCGGAGCACGGCCCGGCAGCCGCGGCCAGAGGAGCGGGGCGCAGCCTGGCGGCCTGCAGCATGGCCAGCAGCCATGGGGGGGTGGCAGGCACGGCCGGAGGAGTGGGGGGCGCGCAGCATGCAGCGCGGCCCAGCAGCCAGAGGAGCGGGGCACAGCCTGGCGGCCCGCAGCATGGCCAACAGCCATGGGGGGGGTGGCGGGCACGGCCGGAGGAGCGGGGGGCGCACAGCATGCAGCGCGGCCCAGCAGCCAATGGGGGGGCGGCGGGCGCGGCCGGAGGAGCGGGAGGGCGCAGCATAGTGGCCAGCAGCCGCGGCCGGAGGAGCGGGGGGGGGGGGCGCGGAGCGGCCGGGGAAGCCAAGGGGGCGTGGCCAGAGGAGGAGCCAAGGGGGGCTCCTTTTTTATATTTGCTCCCCCTCCTCTTAGAAGCTGGCTACGCCACTGAAGGGAGTATGGCATCAACCATAACACGTAACTCCCTTCTTAGTATCTCAAACTCCAGCCCAGTTTTCTCTCTCAGTAGCCATGCAAAACACTGGATAGCACAAGATTTGAAAATAGCCCTGGTAAGTATACACTGTGTCAACTAACACCGAAAATCCCCCAAGGAAGACTGCTTTCCATAGGTCATATCAGCCAAGAGTAATATGTTGGAGCCTGCCCTAGTCTCTAAACCACACATCAGAATACAACCCCCCCCCGCCCACATTTTGAGGCCTCAAACTCCATTTCTCAAATTAAGTGATGAGATTTCCTGTTACTTTTCAAACAGAACCCCAATGTATTGTGAACAGAAAACACTTATGAGCAAAACAAACCATTATTTATGTTAGCTCAATCCTCAGAGTAGTTAACAACGGACAATAGCCTCTTAATAATTAAGATTACAACTAGGTTCCATTATACATTCTAATTTTAGCTCCAACCCATGTTTTGGTTCACAAAACTAGTTTGATCTAAAAATTGCTAAGTCCTGGTCTACACCTAAAACTTAGTCAACCTAGCTACGTCGCTTGGGAGCATGAAAAATTCACAGCCTGAGACACGCAAGTTAAGCAGACCTAAGCCTAGGTGTTGACACCACTAGAAATTCTTCCGTCAACCTAGCTACCGCCTCTTAGGAGATCAATTACCTACACTGACAGCATCTGTAGTATAGACATAGCCCTAAGTTTACTCTGAAGGCTAAAAAGCAGTTTTCTGCAGAAGTCAAATAAAACTGATCTGTTAAGTTACAGGTCAAACTTGCTATGATTTGAAATTTTTAAATCTGCGTCTAAATTTTCTGTCCTCCCCAACTAGCTCAAACAAAACTCACTTCAAACTTTCCATATAGTTAAATCTCCTTCAAAATTCTTGCACATACCATATTTCAAGAAGATTAAGAGAAGACAGTTACCTGTTCCGTAACTGGTGTTCTTCGAGATGTGTTGCTCATGTCCATTCCATATTAGGCATGTGTGCTCACCACATGCACCGGTGCCTTAAGTTTTTTCCTCAGTGGTATCCATAGAGGACCGGCTCTGGCGCCCTCTGGAGTGGTGCACACATCCTGCAGTGTAAGGGGTGCCGTCGGCTCCCCCCACCCTCAGTTCCTTCTTGCTGGAAACTCCAACAGCGGGGAAGGAGGGCGGGTCATGGAATGGACACGAGCAACACATCTTGAAGAACACCAGTTACGGAACAGGTAACTGTCTCTTCTTCTTCGAGTGCTTGCTCATGTCCATTCCATGTTAGGTGACTCCCAAGGAGTACCAATGGAGGCGGGTAGGAGTTCATGGACATGTAGATTGCAACACAGCTCTGCCATACCCAATGTCATCTCTGGCCTTCTGAGTGATGGTATAATGCGCAGTGAATGTGTGAACCGAAGATCACGTCACGGTTCTCCAAATGTCCTGGATGGGAATGTGAGCCAGGAAGGCTGCCGAGGACGCCCGAGTTCTGGTCAAATGAGCCCTCACTATCGGTGATGGTGGGACCTGTGCTAACTCATAACAGGTCCAGATGCAGGAGGTGATCCAGTTTGAAATCTTCTGCGAAGATACTGGAAGGCTCTTCATCCTGTTCGCAGTCGTGATGAAGAACAGGGTTGACCTGCGGAAGGGCTTGGTACGCTCCACGTAAAACGTCAGGGCAAGTCTGACGTCCAGGGCATGTAGCCTCCTTTCCTTAGTAGTGGCTGCAGCTTGGGACAAAACACCGTGAGGAAGATGTCCTGGTTGACGTGGAAGGAAGACACCATTTTTGGAAGAAGGGCCAGATGGGGTCGCAGCTGAACTTTGTCCTTGTAGAACACCGTATACGGCAGCTCCAATGTCAAGGCTTTAATCTCCGACACTCGTCTCAGCGATGTTACTGCCACAAGGAATGCGACCTCCTATGAAAGGTGGTAAAGGGAGCAGGAGGCCATAGGTTCAAAGGGTGGGCCCGTGAACCTAGAAAGAACCAAGTTAAGATCCCACTGTGGGGCAGGAGCCCGGACCGGCAGGAAGTCTCTCTCAAGGCATCTCAGGAATCTGAGCAACATGTCATGCGAGAACACCATCTGACCCTGGATCGACGGGTGAAAAGCAGAGATGGCTGCAAGGTGCACCCTGATGGAAGAAAGGGCCAGCCCCTAGTTCTTAAAATGAAGCAGGTAATCTAAAATAGATTGTAAGGAGGAGCACAACGGAGAGATGCGATGCCCAGACGCCCAGTGGGAGAACCTCGTCCACTTGGCCAGGTAAGTTGCTCTGGTGGAAGGCTTCCTGCTTCCCAGGAGGACTTGCTGGACCTCGTTAGAGCAGGCCCATTCCTCTGGGTTTAACCATGCAGCATCCACACCGTGAGGTGGAGGGAGGCAAGGTTGGGGTGTAGGAGGCGCCCGTGATCTTGCGAAATCAGATCCGGTCAGTCGGGAAGGGGCCAGGGAGCGGTCGCTGCCAGGTCCATCAACATGCCGAACCAATGTTGGCACGGCCACACCGGGGCGATCAAAATGACTTAGGCCTTGTCTCTCTTGATCTTTGACAGGGCTCTGCTGAAGAGCAGGATCGGCAGGAACGCGTATATTAGGACCTCTGACCAGGGAAGGAGAAAGGCGTCTGAGAGGGAGCCCTTGTCCAGGCCCTGCAGGGAACAGAACTGATATTTCCTGTTCTGTCTGATGGCGAACAGGTTCACTCAGGGAGTTCCCCACCTCTGGAAAAGCCATCGGGCTACCTCTGGATGGAGCAACCACTCATGGTGAGAGAAAAAGGACCTGCTGAGGCGATTCACCAGCATGTTCCTGATGCTGGGGAGGTTACAGGCCTCCAGGTGGATCGCATGCTTGATGCAGAAATCCCACAATCGGAGAGCCTCTTGACAGAGAGCTTTGGCTGTTGATGTAGAACATCAAGGCCATATTGTCCGTCAACACTCTCACCACTTTGAGTGACACATACGGTAGGAAGACCCTGCAGGCTAAACATACCGCTCTGAGCTCCTTGATGTTTATGTGCAACGTCATCTCCTCCAGGGACCACGTCCCTTGATGCACTCCCCAGCCGATGTCTGAAGCGTCCGATATCAGTTCGACCGAGTGGCATAGGGTGTCAAACAGAACTCCTTCCAGGACAACCTTGGGGTCGGTCTACCATTACAGGGAGGTAAGTATCATCGGTGGGATAGTAACGACTTTGTCCAGGTGATCCTGGAGGTGGTAGAATCTCCATCTTTAGAGGTTTTTAAGGCTCGGCTTGACAAAGCCTTGGCTGGGATGATTTAGTTGGTGTTGGTCTTGCTTTGAGCAGGGGATTGGACTAGTTGACCTCCTGAGGTCTCTTCCAACCCTAATATTCTACGATCTCTGGACTGGGAATAGATTGTTGCCAGCCACTGCTGCAAGGGTCGCATTCTGAGCCTTGCACTGCGGATGACATAGGTACAATGCTGCCATGTGGCACAGCAAACACAGACTTACCCAGGCTGGTTAGAGGGAACGCAGAGACCCCCACAATGAGGTCCACCATCGTCTGGAACCTTTCAAATGGCAGGAAAACTCTGGCGCAAGTGGAGTTGAGCACCGCTCCAATGAACTCTATCCTTTGCACCAGAACTAACGTTGACTTCTTGTCATTCACCAACAGGCCCAGGGACCGGCATGTGACCTGTAGCACCACGACGTCCCTTTGGACTTGGGACCTGGAGCAACCTTTGACCAGCCATTCATTGAGAAACGGGTAGATCTGAATAAGCCTGAGGTAGGCTGCTACCACCGACATATACTTGATAAACACCCTCGGTGCTGTCGCTAGGCCAAAAGGGAGAACCGCAAACTGGTAGTGGTCCAATCCCAACGTGAAGCATAGGAAGCGCCTGTGCCCTTGAAAGATCGCTATAAGAAAGTGCGTGTCCTTCAAGCCGAGGGCGGCATACCAGTCTCCCAGATCCAGGGAGGGGATGATGGAGGCCAAGGAGACCATGCGGAACTTCAACTTTGTTAGGTATTTGTTGAGGTCTCGCAGGTCCAGGATGGATGGATCTTAGACTGCCCTTGGCCTTTGGAATTAGAAAGTACCGGGACTAGAACCCATTGCTCCTGTACTCGCAAGGAACTTCTTCCACCGCTCCCAGTTGCAGCAGGCCCTTCACCTCTTGTGCAAAGAGACTTTCGTGAGAAGGGTCCCTGAAGAGGGATGGGGGGGTGGGGAGGAGAAAGAGGGGGAATAGAAAGAAACTGTAAAGTTTAGTCCTGGGCCACTGTGTTGAGGACCCAAGGTTATCACAGTCCATTCAGGGAGGAAAAAAGAAAGGCGGTTGGAGAAACATAGGAAAGATCTTTAACACACACTATGTTATATCCTAAAGTATACACATCAATGACCATTTTGCATCTTTACAAATGTTTCTTATACATACCTGAGCCAGAATAGCTGTGGAAGCTGCTTGAGCTCTTGTGGAGTGAGATACCACCCTGCTTTGTGGAGGCATGTTTTCGTAGCATAGCCTTACGCAGGATGAAACCCGCTATGAAACTGTGTTGCCTTTCATCCTGTCCACAACTGAAATAAACAGCTGGATAGACCTTCTAAAGCACCTACTTCTGCCCAAGTAAAACACCAGCTCCCTTGTAACATTCAAAGTATGAAGCCTCTCTTCATTCTTATGAGAATGTGTCTTAGGGGGAAAAAAGGATGGTAAGTATATGGCTGCATTAGAGTGGAACCCAGAAACAACTTTACCAAGGAATTTTGGAAGAAAATATATCTATATCTATATAAATATAATCGCTGACTCTCTCTCTCCAGCAATTAGGGAACGTAACTCCTCCAACCTCCTCGTGGAGATAATGGCCAAAAATGCTACCTTTATAGATCAATGTATCAAAGAAGCAGTGGCTATTAGCTCACAAAGCAGACCCATCAGTTTAGCCAGTACCAAATTCAAGTCCCATGGAGGAGTGGGATTCACTATATGGGGTACAGTCTGTCCAAACCCTTTAAGAATTTGAGGGTTAGAAAACACCAATCTGCCCTCTGTTGGTAGATGGAATGAGGAGATACCACTAGAACGCAGAGAACAAAGAGATCTTGATGCTTCAGAGGAAGCAAATCCAGGATATGATGCATAGTGGCCAGGATCAGCAAAATACCATTCCGCTGGGACCAGCTGGAGATTCTATTTAATCAGGTAAGCATATTTGTTGGACAGCTTCCTGCAGTTTAGAATGATGTTTTGCAGTCCACAGAAAATGCAGCCTCTTGAGGTATTAACCCCTGAGTATCCAAGCCATAAGATGAAGAGTGCACAGGTTGAAATGCAACATCTGACTGGGATTCTGGGATATTATGTCAAGTTTCTAAAGTAGTGGTACTGGACTCCTGATAGAGAGGTTCAGCACACTGGAGAAACAATGTTGAAGAGGCCAGGGTAGCACTATTGGGATCATGCAAGCTTGGTCCTGTTTGAGCTTGCACAACACTTTGTGGATCAGAGGAATAGGAGGATAAGCATACAGCAGCTTTCCCTTCCACAAAAGAAAAGCAAGAGTCCGGACTGTGCCCCGCCATGCAACAAAACCTGATATTTTCAGGACAGCCAAGTGGCAAATAGATCGCTCTCTGTGACCCCCCATGATTGAAAGATGAATCTCAATGTCTGGTTTGAGAGCATTCATGGTCTTTACTGAACATTCATCTTTGATGATCTGCCAAGCTCTTCTGAACATCAGGAAGGTGGGAGATTATGAGATGTACTGCACTGCAGTACAAAAAGTCCCAAAGATCTACTCTACTTGACAGAGCTGAATTGATCGGGCCACCTCACTGTCTGTTCACATAGAACATTACAACAGCGTTGTCTATGAGGATATGCAAGGTAGCCCATTTGATATAAAGGAGGGAACCCTGACGTGTCTGGTGAATTGCCCACAACTCATATTATTTATGTGTAGGGCAAGATCTTGATCTGTCCACAGACCTTGAGTCTATAGACTCCGTAGGTGAGCTTCCCAATCCAGAGAAGAGGGGTGAAGGGAACTGCCATCCACCAGTCTAGAGAGGCTACGATTCCTGCAGGTAAGCAAATCAGCATGTCCAATGGAAGATGAGATGGAGAATAAGCTGACTTCAACTTTCTGAAGTGATGTCTGGCATGCCAAGTCATGTACGTGCACAAAGCTATGTGTCCCAGAAGTCTTAGACAGCTTCTTACTGTTTTGAGCAGATGGCTTTGAAATTCACACACGTAGCACTGTCTGGAACAGGGGTCGGCAACGTTTGGCACGCGGCTCGCCAGGGTTAAGCACCCTAGCGGGCCGGGCCAATTTATTTACCTGCTGACGCGGCAGGTTCAGCCAATCGCAGCCCCCACTCGCCAAGGTTCCCCGTCCCGGTCCAATGGGGGTGGCGGGAAGCGGCGCAGGCCGAGGGATGTGCTGGCCGTGGCTTCCCGCTGCCCCCGTTGGCCCGGGACGGCGAACCACGGCCAGTGGGGGCTGCGATCGGCCAAACCTGCCGCGTCAGCAGGTAAATAAACTGGCCCGGCCCGCCAGGGTGCTTACCCTGGCGAGCTGCGTGCCAAACGTTGCCGACCCCTGGTCTGGAATCTGGCTTGTGGCAAGAACCCCCTGGCTACTGTAGAGTTGAGGATAAAGTTCTATCCTCTGCCCTTGAGAAAAAACCGATTTGTCCTCATTGATCCCCATGCCCAGATACTGGGAAACAGACTGGATTTTGATGAGACTGACTTCCACTGGTGCTTGGAAGAATCCGAAAACCAGGCAGTTGTCCAGGCAGGAACACACTTGCACCCCTGCTTTTCTTAAAAAAAATGCTGCTACCACTGCAATGCCTTTTGTAAAAACTCATAGGGCTGCCCAAAGGCCAAAGGGCATGACTGCAAATTGATGAGTGTTGTGAAGTCTTAGGAACTTCCTGTGACTCTGGTGGATAGCCATATGATAATACGAGTTCCTCAAATCAAAGGCAACATACTGGTTGCTGGCACCTAGCGAGGGGATGATGGAGGCCAGGGTGACCATAAGAAATTGTGCTCTCTCTGTGTATTTGTTTAAATCTCAAGAGTCCAGAATGGGCCTGAGACCTCCTTTTGCCTTTGAAATCAAAAGATACCAGGATTAGAAACCCTTTCCCCAATGGAGAGGAGGAACTTTTTATGGCTCCACTTGTTTAACAAAAAAAAAAAAAAAAAAAAATCTCTTGGAGAAAAAGAGGCTTCCGAGAATGGTCCCTGAAGAGGAACCAGGAGTGGGTGGTGAGAAGGAAGGCAAGAAAAACTGCAGAGTGTATCCCAGTTCCATGCTGCTTAGAATTCACCAATCAGTGATAAGGGCCCAAGCACATAGGAAATCAGATCACCTGTTGGAAAAAACAGGGATGGGAGAATCTCTAGTAGGCGAGCTGTCCTCAACAAAATAGTCTGAAAGCTGGCTCAGAGGCCACAGCATCCGTCAAAGAACCTGCATTAAAAAGAGGCGGAGGAGGTGGTCATCTCCTCCTGTGTGTCTTGTCCCATTTTCTGAACTGATCAGGGTGCTTATGTAGGTAAAATGGGTACCTCTGAAGAGAAGAATTGCTTCCTTTTAGGAAAAGCCATGTCAATACCCCAGGATTTCAGCATAGCTCTGGAATTCCTGAGACCATGTAACAACTCATCAGTCTTTTAAGAGAAGACAGTAGGATTCTAAGAGAAGATTCTGGATTCTCTGCTGAACTGCTAAGCAGGAGACCGGAAGACTGCAGCCACGTAAATCTGCACATAAGTTATTCCGGATGCTGTGACTCTAACCACCGAGTCAGCATGAAGGAGGGCTGCTTGCTGCGAGGTTCTAGCCCCTAGTTCAATATCCTCTATCATGGCCTGAAAGTCATGCCTGGTCTCCTCTGGCAACTTATCCAAGCATTCAGCGTTTTATCCCAAAATGATAAATCGTATCTAGTCAATAAATCCTGGTGGTTGGAGACAGGATTCTGATGCCTAGATGTGGAATAAACTTTTCTAACAAAAAGATCTAGTTTCTTTACTTCTTTGTACTTTGGTGTAGAAGGTCGATCCTGCCATAACCTTTCATTCACCACTGACACCACTAAGGAACCTGGTGAAGAGCATGTGTAAAACTGTTCACACCCTCTAGAACGCTCCAAAGGTGGACAAAAGGGAACCTTCATAAGAACATGGGGAAGTCTCACCTCCCTATCCTTTTTTGTACATGGCTGGAATTCTCTGTACAACTGGCAGCAGTCTCGAACATGGCTCTCACCTAGACATTTCAGACAACTGGAGTGAAGGTCACTCATCCGCCTAGACTTCTTGCAACCAGCACAGGACTTAAAGCCTGGAGACCAAGGTATGCCCCAGTACCAAGAGTTAACACCTGACCGTTAAAAGGGACTCAATGCCAAACAACCAAGAATGAAAGAAAAACTAGACACACTATAAGAATGAGTACCACTAAACAAAGATACAGAAAAACCACTGATAAATGAGGAAAAATTTGAACAAACAAGTCCACAATCTCAGTCTCCAATTATGGGAGGTAAGGAATTGAGAGGGGTCAGGGGCTGCTCTGCCCTTTATATCATCGGTCAATAGCAGGGGTAGGCAACCTGCGGCACGCGCGCTGACTTTCAGTGGCACTCACACTGCTCGGGTCCTAGCCACCGGTCTGTGGGGCTCTGCATTTTAATTTAATTTTAAACGAAGCTTCTTAAACATTTTAAAAACCTTATTTACTTTATATACAACAATAGTTTAGTTATGTATTATAGACTTATAGAGAGAGACCTTTTAAAAACGTTAAAATGTATTACTGGCACGCGAAACCTTAAATTAGAGTGAATAAATGAAGACTCGGCCCACCACTTCTGAAAGGTGGCCGACCCCTGGTCAATAGCATGAGCCTGTTAAAGGTACATGCACCGCCCTGACAGGTACTGCTAAGGGAAAAGCATCTCTGGCTCTAGTGCACAGGGTTCGCACACACCTGAAGTGGAGTGGACATGTGCAATCACTCAAAAAATATTTAAGTTTTTTAAAATATTTTTATTGATTTAAATGTTCACAGTTGGGCAACATTATGGTTTTAAGTCCTCTTCCCCCCCCCCACACACACTATTTTTATCAATTTAATTTTTCACTGTTGTGGGAAAATAAAAGGGGGTATCAGATTATTATTATTTAATAACATTGAGATTCCAAAAAGATAATAAAGTTTTTAGTTACTACATTAACTATATTCTCATCTTGATTTTTGTGCAAACCTCCCATTAACATAAGCAGATCAACTGACTGTAGCCTGAGGGTAACGTAGTCCTAAATTTATGCCCCAATTATGGACCATAATTAACAGTGGAATTCAGACCTCTCCAAAGAACAGAGGTTGACACACTGATGTAGGGGATCACAGCTGTCCCATGATTGAAGTAAAGCAGAGTTTTATTTTGCAGCACAGCGAGGACCTAACACGGGGCAGGCAAACTTTTTGGTCTGAGGGCCACATCGGGTTTTGTAAATTGTATGGAGGGCCGGTTAGGGGAGGGAGTTGTGCCCCCGCAGCTGGGACTCCTGCCCATCCAACCCTCCCCTGTTCCCTGACGGCCCCTCTGGGACCCCTGCCCCATCCACACACACCCCCACTCCCTGTCCCCTGACCGTCCCCGGACCCCCGCTGCCCCATCCAAGCCCTCCTCTCATTCCTGACAGCCCCCCCCGGGACCCCTGCCCCATCCAACCACCCCTTGTCTCTGTCCCCTGACTGCCCCTGGAACCCCTTCCCGACTGCCCCCTGCTACCCCATCCAACCCCCACTCCTTCCTGACTGCCCCCCCGGGACCCCTGCCCCCATTCAACCCCATTCCCCCCCCCATCCACACCCCCACGCCCTGACCACAATCCCGAACTCCCCTGCCCTCTATCCAACCCACCCTGCTCCCTGCCCCCTTATCATGCTGCCCGGAGCACCAGTGGCTGGGGGTGCTACAGCCACGCCACCTGGCTGGAGCCAGGCCATGTCACCGCCACCGCCACCATGCAGCACAGAGCACCAGGTCAGGCTGGGCTCTGCAGCTGTGCTGCCCCAGGAGCTCACAGCCCTGCCGCCCAGAGCATTGCGCCGGCGGCAGAGCAAGCGAGCTGAGGCTGCAGTGGAGGGAGAACAGCAGGAGAGGGGGCGGGGGCGAGCTTCCCGGGGCAGGAGCTCGGGCAGACGATCCCGCGGGCCGTATGTGGCCAGAGGGCCGTAGTTTGCCCACCTCTGACCTAACATGTTGTAACCACATCCCCATCACCATGCGCACGCCTCTTTATTTATAACATTATGAAAGAAAACTTTCTATAAAAGATACCTAGGTATCACTTGTTTTGCCTTCTTTCCCTTTTCCTTCTCTCTACTTCTGTCATTTTTACATTGAGCTCCCAGTTTTCCTCTCTTTCAGGGACTGTTTCCACTCCATTTACATGCCAGAGCTACAGAACAAGTATGGTAAGGTTGGCTAGCATTGTGATGTTTCTGCAAAAACATTTCTATACCAGCAAACGCCCTACTGTTGATACAGTTATACCAACATACATGTGCTTTAGCTGACATCTTCCTTTTTTGCTTGGGAAACTAATATATCAGCAAAGGCACTTTTTTGTGTATAAGCTGTGTCTACATTAGGAGAGTTTGCTGGTATAGCTATTATCAGCAAACCTTTCCTAGCATAGACTTGGCTTAAGAAAGGAGACTGATTCCAGAGAATTCAAAGAATGACACAGAATTATTTCAAAACAGGTACTAAAAGCTCTACAGTTGCACAATGAAACTACAGCAAATTAGACAGGAGGATCACCTTGAAAAGTCTGTATCCCAATAAAACAACTTAATTCTACAATAGGGATACTAAGAATTGAAGTCTGAATCCTACGAGGAATCAGGAACCAAATTTGATCAGAACAATAAGAAAAAAGTTCAGGATGCAGCGTAGAGAACATGTACAGGCAGACTAATAATTTCCTCCAAAGCCTAGCAGGAGTTTACATTTGGCAAAGGTGGAGAGGGTATCTGACCTTTCGCCAGGCCCTACAGCCCTGTCAATCTGGTATTTAAAAAAGTCTTGAACATAACAACCCTCCAGTGAAGGACTAAGCCAACTTGTCAACCCTACAGCACAACTGCAACAGCAGTTTCACCTGCTAGAGACAAAAATCAGCAGAGGAAAAACACAAAGAACAAGTCAATGTACAGTGTTAGTCTGCTCAGTTGTATCCAATCTCCACCAGTCAGTAGGAAAATCACGTAGTCCAGAATTGGCACAGGAAGGCCAAATGTGCAAGGATTGTGAAAAATCGGAGAAGAATCAAAGTAGCAAATCAGAGATGCCAACCTACCATCCCTCTGCCTACAGAAATCGTATGGTGTCTGGAGTCAGGCAACATCAACGTCTGAACATAGCTGCTGACCATTCAAATAGGCAGCAGTGGTACTGGCACCTCTTGGAACCGTTCCACTGCCCTCTCAGTAAGAAGTCATGATGGTCACCATTGAGGGAGGAGGGATTTCAGCAGTAAACGGGGAAGAGAAACGTAAAAGAAGATTCCCCCTTAATTTCCCAGCAGTACTTGATATCACACTAACATTCTAATGTTGCACTGAGTTATTGACTGAAATGCAATTTCATAAAGACAAAAAAGAAGACCTGTAACCCATGCTCACTTTGCAGTCCTTCCCTGCCATTCTGAAATCTCCTATTAAAAATGCAGAGCATATAATGAAGTTTGCTAGGATTTAAGAAATGAGGGAGAATGGTACAGAAATATGTGAAACTGCAGCAAATTTAATCTCAAAACCACTCTCAACACATGGTCAAAATCCACATACACATTCCCAAAACGTCTACCAAATTCAAACCCCTGCGTGGGTTTGCAGGAACTTAGATGAATAAGAACAGCTTTCCTGTCCAATGCGACAGTCTCAAAATGACAAGCCTTTTCTGGCTGCCCAGTGGCTAGTCTATGCTCCCCGTTTTTTTCTTTTGAATTTCCCACAACTTAAATCGAATGCAAATAAGCCAGGTGTGGTCTCCAGAACAGCAATTGGCAGATAGTCCCCACTGAGTTCCCATAGCAACATGCACAGCTGTCAATAAGAAAGAGGTTGCATCTGCCTCAGATTGGCTAGAAAGTTTAAACACTGAGTGAAATGCCAATTATAGTATCTTGTAAAAAACATTTAATAAAAAACCCATCCATCCATCCTTCCTTGACTAATATAGCAAAATAAAACTAAGAGTATACTGCTCAGTCTAACAAAGAATGATTATTTGGAGAAAACTAGCTGCTAGAGAAGTAGCTTGCACTTAGGCAGTAAAAATACTTAAGTTTAAGAATCTACTGTGTTTAGAAGATACTTGTGGATCGGTAAAATGTAATCATAATTATATAAGAGACTGAAGGAGAGTTAGGAACCAAAGTATACCACATATTTTAATAGTAGCATTTCCTGTCCAGTTCTAGAGACTCTTTCACTACACACCCTCTACCTCTTACTGCTACTATTATTTGCTTTCTACGCTAACTTTAAAATTTATAGAATCAAACCCAAGATGGATCAAATCTGAAAGCCAACAAGCTGCTCTGCTAAAACAAATTAAAACAAAAATGGACTGGTGACCAGTCAGTGGTGCTTGAGCTTCCTTTCCAAAATGACTGCACAGAACATCATTGACTTAACCAGTTGCCAGATCGCTTGTCAAAAACAGTAGGGCAAACGCACAGTGCAAAACTCAGCCTGTTACTGTACAAGACTGCCACCAACTCCTCACTCACACAGCAGAAGACTGACAAGCATTTATTCATTTATAAAAGAATAAATTATTTGCATGAGAGGAATTTAATGTGTGTGTTAGGATGAGCCATGAATTTTATCTGTACATCACCACATGTACAAATAAAATACTAAAAGCTGGTAAGCTTTATCTGTTACCCCACCTGTGGCAACAATCCCATAATCCATCACTACCTTGAAAGCTGCGCATTTGCTAAAGGAGTTTTAGTTTTAATTTTCTACTATACTCACTCTCTCCATTCCCTTCAGGCTAATCAGCAGCGCTTCAAAGCTGAGCTGGTGACAAAGTGACCAGAAACACACAGAGATTTAATGGGGCACAACCACTGGGTAAGTGAAACATGCCATATGCTGTTAAAACTGACGACTGCAAGACCACTGAATAGAAAGAGTTCTGCAATTCATCAGATAAAATAGATTACTAATTCCCCTTGGTACAGGGCTGGTATAATTCGAACACTCAGAACCACATTACAATAACATTAAGGGTCCATCTTAAACTGACAACAGACAGGAAATTAAAAATGAAGGCTCTTATCTGTAGTACCCTATACAGTCGGCCATATGTTTATATACACTAGGAATTACACGGACCTTATTCAAATAGGTGGAGCTTTGCATTTGAGGCAGAAAACATGTATACTGTTGTCTTCTGTGTTTTACTACCTTTTTCTTCTCTTTTTGGACTTCTGAAGAAACAGAACAATTCCACTTGGAGTCTGTGAATCATCAATAAACAGGCTCAGAAGTGTCGTACTTTTCCTTGGGATTTCACTCAGATTTTGGTTTCCCTACTAAAAAACGATTACCACCTTTCATAACTCTTGTCCTTGGAGATGTATTGTTCATGTCCATTTCATTCTAGGTATGTGCGTGCCCCCATGCACAGTTCTCGGAGATTTTTATCTTAGCTGTATCCCAGGGTCAGTTGTGGCACCTAGAGTGTTGTGCTCTTGTGTCGGTATATCAGGCACCACTGGCCCTACACCCTCTCAGGCCGTGGCTACACTCGAAACTTCAAAGAGCTGCAGTTACTCCACCTCCACGAGGGGATTAGCTTACAGCATGCTGCCAGCACTGGGGCACTGTTTACACTGGCGCTTTACAGCGCTGTAACTTGCTGCGCTCAAAGGGGTGTTTTTTCACACCCCTGAGAGAGAAAGTTGCAGCGCTGTAAAGTGCCAGTGTAGCCATAGCCTAAGTTCCTTCTTGTCAGCAACTCCAACAAAGGGGTAAGGAGGGAGGGTAATGGAATGGACATGAGCAACACATCTCAAAGAACAACAGTTATGAAAGATAGGTAACCGTTTTTTCTTCTTTGGGTGCTTGCTCATGTCAATTCCATTCTAGGTGACTCACAAGCAGTATCCAGGGAGGGGGGTTTGGAGTTCACAGTCGTGCGGCTTGCAGCATTGCGCTAGCGAAGCCAACATAATCTTGGGCTTGACAGGTAAGTGCAGTGTGAGACGTGTGAATGGACAACCAGGTAGCGGCCCTGCCGATATCTTGAATTGGCACCTGGGCCAGGAAGGCCGCCAAGGAGGCTAGTCCTAGTCAAGAGGGCAGTTACAACTGCTGGTGGAGGCACTTTCGCCAGTTCATAGCAAAATCAGATGCAGGTTGTGATCCATGATGAAATCCTCTGGGTGGACACCGAATGACCTTTCATTCTGTCTGCCACTGCAACAAACAGCTGCGTTGACTTACGGAACAGCTTAGTCGTTTCAATGTAAAAGGCTAGTGCTCTCCTGACATCCAGAGAGTGCAATCTACACTCCTCCTCAGACTGATGAGGTTTTGGGAAGCACACAGGCAAGAATATGTTCTGGCTCACGTGAAACTGTGAAACAACCTTGGGCAGGAAGCCTGGGTGCAGTTGCAGCTGGACCTTGTCCTTGAAAAACACCGTATAGGGTGGCTCCAAGGTAAGGGCCCTGATCTCAGAGACCCTCCAGGCAGACGATATCGCCACCAGGAAGGACAGCTTCCAGGAGAGTAGAAGCAGGGAACAGGAAGCCAATGACACGAAGGGGGCCCCCCATGAGTCACGCCAGCACTAAATTTAGGTCCCAAGTAGGGACAGGGTCCTAGACATGGGGGTAGAATCGCTCCAGACCTTTTAGAAACCAGACCATCATGCCATAATTGAAGATCAACCTGCCCTGGAATGGATGGTGAAATGCCAATATCTTGGCCAAGTGGACCTTAAATCGATGAAAGGCACAAGCCCTGGAGCTTGAGATGTAGAAGGAAGTCCAGGATTGGCAGCAGTGAGGCCTCTTCAGGCCTTATACCCTAGTCCGAGGCCCAGCATGTGAACAGTTTTCATTTGTCCAGGTAGGTCGCCCTGGTGGAGGGCTTCCTGCTGCCCAACAGAACCTGTTGGACATGGGCCGAGCACTCCTGCTCCTCCGCATTCAACCATGCGGCAGCCAAGTCATCAAGTGCAGCGCTGACAGGTTCGGGTGAAGGAGACTGCCGTGGTTCTGGGACAGAAGAACCGGCCAGAGAGGCAGCTGCAACGGGGCTGCCACCAAATCGTCCAGCAGTGCGCCAAACCAGTGTCGGCGAGGCCAAGCCGGGGCTATCAGGATTATCTTCGTCCTGTCCTGTTTGATCTTCATGATGACCCTGTGGATTAATGGCACTGGTGGGAAGCCATACATCAGAGCCCCCGACCATAGGAGTAAGAAGGCGTCTGACAGGGAGCCTCTGTCAAGCCCCCAAAATCGAGCAAAACACATGGCATTTCCTGTTCTGATGAGTCGCGAACAAATTCACTGGGGGAGTTCCCCACCTTTGGAAGATCACGCTGACCACCTTGGGATGGAATGACCATTCGTGGTGAGATGAGAAGGTTCTGCTGAGGTGATCTGCTTGTACATTCCTGGTCCCTGAAAGATGCGCAGCCACGAGATGAATGGCATGGTGCACACAGAAGTCCCAGAGCCAGAGAGCTTCCTGGAAAAGGGCCAATGACCTGGCCCTGCCTTGCTTGTTGTCTGTCAGGACTTGTAACCCTCCAGGTGGGACCGGAAAGCCTGGAGGCCAAGCGAACCGCTCTGAGCTCCCTGACATTTATGTGGAGGGAGTGATCATCCTGCAAGCAGCGGCCTTGTGTGCTGAGCTCACCCGGATGGGCTCCCCAGCCCAGGTCAAAAGGCATTGGAATCCAGGGTCAGCGATGATCCTGGGGCCGCAAAGGAAACTCCCTCCAACACCAACCCGGGGTCCAACCTCCATTCCAGTAACAACCGGATGTGGACCGGTACTCTGACTACCAGGTCCAGATCATGCTTGCAGAGGCCGGAGATGGAGCCGGGCATGAGAAACCACGTAAGTGCAAGCTGCCATATGGCTTAATAACCTCAGGCAGGTCCATGTGGTGGTGAACAGGTGTCCTTGTATATGAAAGATCAAGTCTGACATGGCTTGAAAACAGGCCTCTGGAAGGAAGGCTCTGGCCTGCATAGAGTCGAGGACCACCCTATGAATTCTATTTGTTGCACTGGTATGAAGGTCGATTTCTTTTCGTTTACTAACAGGCCCAGGTCAAGACAGGTGAAGCACACCAGATCGAGATTTCTCTGCACTTCATCCCGCGATCTGCCCTTGATGAGCCAATTGTCGCGATAAGGACAGACCTGGACCCCTCGACGTCTCCGGTAAGCGGCTACTGGAGCCATGCATTTCGTGAATACCATGGGGCTGACAAGAGACTAAAGGGTAGTGCCATAAATTGGAAGTGGCGCTGGCCCATCATAAAAACGGAGGAACAGTCTATGTCTGTGGAAAATGGAAATATGAAAATAAGCATCCTTGAGGTCGAGAGCGGCATACCAGTCCCCCGGATCCAGGGAGGGAATGATGGAGGCCAGGGAGACCATGCAGAACGTCAACTTCTTGAGATATTTGTTGAGTTGTCGCAGGTCCAGAATGGGTTTTAGGCCCTCTTTTGCTTTTGGGATTAGAAAGTAGCGGGAGTGGAACCCTTTCCCCCTCATTTCCCAAGGGACTTCCTCCACCTGCAAGAGGTTTTTGACCTCCTGAACGAGGAGTAGCTCATGAGAAGGGTCCCTGAGGAGGGATGGGGAAGGAGGGTGGGAGGGGGGTATAGCCGAGAACTGCAAGGTGTGGCCCAGAGATTGATTTCTAACACCCAGCGGTCCAATGTGAATTGTGACCAGGCCAGTTGGAAGGGATGTAAATGGTCGAGAAAGGGGTAAGGCGGATCCACGATGACTGGGGTGTCGCTCTCCAGTGCACCATCAAAACGAGCGCTTCTGGACCCCCAGGTGTTTTGCTGGGCCAGGCTAAACTGGTGAGCAGGAGGTGGAGGGAAGGTAACAACTGAAATTTGTATCTCTGTCCCTTCTCCTAGCAGAGCCCTGCCGAGATGGCCAAAGCCTAGGAGGCAGGGGCAGCCTGAATTGTTTCCTCGCCGTCTGTGGCATATGTATGCCCAGCAAACGGAGGGTGGCCCGCATGTCTTTGAGCCCATGCAGCCTCACATCTGTCTGCTCTGCAAAGAGTCTGTTCCCATCAAATGGGAGGTCCTGAATGGAGGACTGCATCTCTTGTTACAGGCCTACGGTTTGAAGCCATGAACTGTGCCTCATAACCATGGCCAATGCAACCACCATGGCCAGCGCGTCGGCTGTGTCCCAGGCCATCTGGAGAGAATATCTGGCTGCTGTCGTGCCCTCCTCTACTAGGGCTATGAACTCTTGGGACAAGTCCTGGGGCAGAGAATCCTTAAATTTTCTTAGGGAGTCCCACAGATTAAAGTTATATCTTCCCACAAGCACCTGGTGGTTTGCCACCCTGAACTGAAGGCTGGCCGTTGAATAAATCTTCCTTCCAAAAAGGTCCAGCCTCTTGGTCTCTTTATTCTTAGTGGTAGAACTGGTCTGCCTCTGCCTGTCCTTCTCATTGGTCACAGACACACCAGTGAACCTGGGGGCGGATGAGTATAGAAGTATTTGAACCCCTTGGCCGGGACAAAATACTTCTTTTCGGCCCTTCTGGAAGTGGGAGGGATGGAGTTTGCTAGATGACTTTAGCTATTTATAGGGCACCTTCTGGCAGCATAACTCGAGGGGGGGGTGCTGCCAAAAGCACATTAAACAAGGTGTCCGATTGCTCCGTCATCTCCTCCACCTCTAAGCTCAAGTTCGTGGCCACCCTTCGGAGCAGGGTTTGATGCTCTTTGAAATCATCCGGTGGTCTTGCATGTGATGGTCCAGCCATTGCCTCATTGGGTGACGAAGAGGACGACTGAAACGCCAAGGGAGGGCCTGGTGCATCATCCCCCGTGGGGGAAGGGGCTTTAGGGGTGGATATTCGATCCTCCACCCCAGTGTCCGATTCCGCTCCATGCACTGATCCTGGTGCCGTCAGTGCCGGAGGCTGTTTTTCTGAAGCATCACTGAAGAGTGGTGCGAGAAGGGCATTGACAAACAGCATGCCCCATGCATTCCAGTAAGGCCACTGGGCAGGCCACTGACCCTGCTGCCAGGTCGGCATCGCAGAGGTCGATGCGGTCTCCGATGTCCACATAGGCCACTGCTGCCTTGGCGAGGAGCTGAACTCCCAATCTAACCTGGAAGAATCTCCTTCTGGAGACCATGGTGGGGCCATCCATGCCTGAGTTTGACAGCTAACTGTCGCTGTAGGTGAGCAGTACTTTGCATAGAACTGTTTTCCTGGGGATTGGTGCTGGTAGTGAGATCGGAACCACCCCGGAGATCGTTCTCGGAGTCTGGGAGACGGGGATCTGCGTCGTGGAGTCGGCGGACAGGAAGATGACCGGCGCCGGGCATATCATGATCGAAGTATCCATCTGGTTGACCTGTGTCTAATCGACAGAGACTGCGAACGCAGTGCCGGTGATCTAGGTCTGTCAACCGGAGACCTCCGCTGTGGAAACAGATCTCTGTCACGGAGATGGGGAACTCTGCCTCAATTCTGGGGACCGACAGCCTTCGCTAGCCCTCTGGGGGGCTCTCACAGCTGGCTTGCCCTCATAGGGAGCCTTTGCCAGATCCAACACCATGCGGGGTGCCAGCAGCGTCGGAGGGTCTCTTTGCTCCCTGGTCTCCGGGAGGGCCTGGGAAGATGGCAGCCCAATAGTGAGTCTGGGTCCTCTGTCGATCCTGGGAGCCGGCAGCAGATTCCTGAGGGGACTAGTGGGTCCAATCGGAGAGGCACCCTCACGCGGCTCTGGGGTAGGCAGGTGGCCCGAACTAGGTCCCTTGCCTGATGTCCCTTGACCCTTTTTGCTCGATGCTGACTAGTCCCACTTTTTTGACCACTTCTTGGGCACCAGTGAGGGGGAGCGGTGCCGGGAGTGCACTACGCACCAAGGCGCTGGGCGTAGAGTCCTGCTGGGAGGGCTCCGACACTGGGCGGAGTGCAGCCTCCATGAGGAGGGCCCTCAAATGAATATCACGCTCCTTCGGGAATCTCAGATGAAAGTTTTTACAAATCCAACACTTGTCTCACATGTGATTCCCCAAAGCACTTTAAGCAGCTGCTATGGGGGTCACTCACAGGTATAGACCTACTGCAGGCAAAACAGGGTTCATCACCTAGAGACCCATGCCCCGCCCGGGACAAAGTCCCACCTGGGACTCTAAACTCCCGAACTACACTACTTAACAACTACTTATTAACTAACTGTAAATGAACTATTTACAGGGCACTGAGAAACAAAGAATGCAAGAACTGCTATCCACTAGCTAGGCAAGGGGAAGTCACTCCAAGGTACTGTCACAGGCCGTAAGAAGGAACTAAGAGGGCGTAGGGCCGGTGGCACCTGATATACCAACACATGAGCGTAGCACTCCAGAGGGCACCACAGCCGACCGTACAGATACCAAGGCAAAAATCTCCGACAACTGTGCACATGGGCACGCACACACCTAGAATGGAATCGACATGAGCAAGCACTCAAAGAATAATAAATTTTTAATGTGATACTTACCTGCACTTTAAAATTTAGAAACAGTTCTGAGGAAAAAAAACTTCTAACAAACAGGTAGCATAACTATGTTCCAGATGTGTAGATAGATATGGACTTCAAAGAACTAGTGTGTCACTATCTTCAGTCTTCAAAAAGATATCTTTGGTGTGTACAGATGGCATTGTGCGGACATATTCTTTAGATGGTTGAGACTGATTTCATACAAGATTAACCTATCAGACAATGGCAGAAGACAGCCAGAATTACAACAATGAGCTCCTTTATCAATAGAAGGAAGATAAGCAGGGGAATTTTTTTAAAAAGGATTCTGGATACCCTACCAAAGCTAAATCCTATTTTCTTTTTACAATGTCAACCTGTGGTAACTGACTATGGAGCTTTTTTATCTGAGTAACTGTCTCAGATACAGTCCAGGGCAATAGTTATCAAAAGTCACTACAACCCAAATGTTGAATAACCTATATCGAGTGAGTTTGGGGAGTTTTAGGAAAAGAAATTCCATTCAGCAAATCCTAGTAGACAGGTGTTCAGATAAAAAACAAAAAAACACCCACCACAATCACTATAGCACTAAATTATTCCCTTGATGACAGTCTCAAAGGAACCAAGTATTGAATGGGTCTGGGTGGGACAACATGAAGAAACTTCCACTGAAAGTGCTCATGCATGGTCTATTCGGTAAAAAAAGAGAGGACTTCATTTGGCAGGACTGTTAATCTGGCACCTTTCACCAGCACTAAATCTACCTCTATTCATTTACAAAATCCTTAAGAAGTTGTTGGATGGAAAACTAAGGTTTTGGCTCTGAAGAGGGGATATTTGGGCCTTTAGGCACCTGGAGAGATACAAAAGATAATCACATTACCTGGATGCTTCTGTTAAATTAATCAAATTAAATTACTCAGATACTGCTATGATGAAAGCTGTATTAGAAACATGGATATCAATGAAAAAGTTAACAGTGTTGTTTGTAGTGTTGCTGTAGCCATGTTGATCACAAGATAATAAAGAGATAAGGTAGGGGAGGTAACAATCTTTTGCTGGACCAACTTCTGCTGGTGAAAGAGAAACTTTTGAGCTACACTGAGCTCTTCTTCAGGTCTGGGAAAGGTACTCTGTCACAGCTAAATATAAGGTGGAACAGACTGTTTAGCATAAGTAAACATATTCTAACAGACCAATCAAAGTGAAGTAGCTCACTAACACTGCTGCAGTGTACTAAATGCACTTAACAACTATGTGGGTGAAACAAAACAATCACTACACTCTCAAATGAACTCACACAGCAAAATGATAAAAGACAAAGATGCCATATCACCAATGGACGAAAACTTTTCACAAAATGATTAATCCATACTTGACTTCTTAGTCCTCATCCTCACAGGAAATCTGCTCAACACCTTCAAAAGATGTGTCTGGGAGCTTCAATTCATAACTTTGCTTGAAACAAAAAATCATGGTCTTAATAAAGACACTGGATTTATGGTTTATTACAACAATCTGTAACCCACTAATCCAGTGGTCCCCAAACTTTTTATGTCATGTCTCTCCATACCCGTAATGTAATCTTGCCCCCCTACCCCGGGAGTGGAGGCGGGAGCTAGGGCCAAGGCTGGAGCTGCGGCTGGGGTCACAGCCGGGAGCAGTAGCTGTGGTGGGGGGTCCGAGGCCAGGGCCGGAGTGGAGCTGGGGGCAAAGCAGGGCTGGATAGCGCTCCCTCCTCACCCCCCATGGGAGCTGGCCTGGGCCCTGCTGCACCCCCTCCAAACACTCCTCCGCATGCCCAAGGGGAGCATGCCCCAGTTTGGGGACCACTGCACTTACCCCCCCCTTTTTTTTGTCCTCTGACTGCAGAGAAGTTAATGGACCACTTCACCTTTAATGGTCCCTTAGAATATGCATTAAATATATATGATAAACAATCCGTTCCACCTTATATTTAGCTGTGACACAATTAGTACCTTTCCCAGATCTGAAGAAGAGCTCTGTGTAGTTTGAAAGTTTGCCTCTTTCACCAGCAGAAGTTGGTCCAATAAAAGATTAACTAAAGAAACAAAGTGGATGAAGTAACAAATGGTCACAAATGGTGACATTTTAAGGGGAGATTTTTCATAGATTTTTGAAGACCAGAAGTGACCACTATGGTCATATCTAGTCTGATCTCCTGATAACACAGGCCTTAGTCTCTGGTTGAACTAGAGCATATCTTTCAGAAAGAAATCCAATCTTGATTTAAAACACTCCAAGGAATGGAGAATCCACCATTTCCCTTGATTCTAATGGTTAATTACCCTCACTGCTTAAAATGCATACCTTATTTACAGATTTAATGTTTTTACACAAATTCAATTTCCAGCTGTTGGATCTTGCAATGTCTTTGTTTCAACATTAAACAGCTCTTAATTATCAGAAAGCTTCTCATTGTATGGGTAATTGAAGACTGATCAAGCCACCTCTCAACCTGTTCTTTGATAACTAAATAGATTACTCTTCTTAATTTTCATCTCTTGGTAAGGCAGGATTTCTAAACTTTGAATCACTCTGGTGGTCTTTTCTGAAACCCCTTCAATACGTCAACATCCTCCCTAAAGTATGGATACCAGAGCTGGACACAGTATTCCAGTAATGGTTTTACCAGTGGTAGTATTGTACCACCACCACCATCTCTCTAATACCAACTGATACTTCCCTGTTTATAATCCAATAATCATGCTAACCCTCTCAGCCATTGTCTGTAACTGGGGGATTGAATTACCACCTGAATACATCACAATTCCAAAATTCTTTTGGAGTTGTTACTTTCCAGAATAGAGTCCCCCATCCTGTAAGTGGGATCTATGCTCTTTGTTCCTAGACACAAGCTTGCATTTGACTGAAATGAAACGCAAATTAGATTAAGGCAAGGTAACAAGGCAATCTGGACTGCACCAATCTATGTGTTATCTACAAACTTCACCAGCAATGATTTTATATTTTCTTCCAGATCATAGATAGAGAAATTAAAGCACTGGACCAAGCATAGATCCTTGGGGAACCCCATTAAAGGGGAGGGGGGAAGTTGCCCATGACGCCCCTCTACCCTCTTCAAGCAATGCCTCAATAAACACATACTAACACTGGCGCTTGGCACTATAAGATTCAGGAGGTTACAGATCCTGGCGTACACTCTCACAGTTGGCCAATTCCCCAGAAAGAATACCACATGCATACAATGTAAGAACCACTTCACAGCCTTTTACAACTCCATTACACTTACTCACAGGATACCATCTCACTTTCACTTAACCATCATTAATTAAAAAGTGTTAGAATCCTCTCACATTCCACCTTACTGCTGACAGGATCTTTTATATTAAAAGATCTATGTCCTGCTAACAACATAACCTGCACAACTCCACACAGAAATGATGCATACAGCATCCTGAAGGTACGTATACACCTCTTCCCTTTTCTCACACAAAGGGGTGGAAAATATAGATCTCATCAGTCACATGTCACACACCTCAAAGTGATCCACAAATCTCAGAGACACACCTCTACTGCCTCCACCGTTCAATACAGTTACACCGGCCACTGACCACACTCACTTTACCTAAAGTGCATGCAGATAATAAATGCATAGACTGCTCTCATAACCCAGCTTGCGCCTGACAATACTCTGTGTAATAAAACACTTCTACCCTGATAATTATATAACATACACGATTCTACACTGAAATTATAAATACTTGATGCTGAAGGTACACATGCAGCTCTTCCCTTTGATCAAATGCATCGGAGAGTGCAAAACATAGATCTCCTTATAACAATCACAGATGTCACACATCTCAAAATAGGCTACCCTTACCAAGCAACCCCAACTAACCTATACAGTATTTCTTCCCTGAATTTCATTGCGTGTCCATTAGAAAAGCCTGCCATTTTTACTCATCTTGAAGAAACTGCATAATATCTGGAATGCATTAAAGAGTTTCAAAAAGGAAGTACTACAAAGTAGTTGATAATTACACTGTCAAAGCTCCCCAACATACAAAATATGATGTAATAGTTAAATGCTCAGCAGAAGTAGAGAAGTTGGTGACTAGAGTAATTTAGTACACTACATTTGTTGGCCATAGCAGCTGCTATTGGCAATGGATGCCAGTTAATGGTTTTCCTTCGCTACTACTTCACTGGCAATGGTTGTACATTACCTGATTACCCTTCCTGGTAATGACAGTAGTGTGACTCCTACATCCCAGAAATCTCAAACTGGTGAAATGTACTATCCCTTTCTACCTCCTCAACCCATTCCGCTAGAGAAAACTTCCGCAAGTTATCATAAATATTGTCAAAAAGCAACATGTCAAAACAAGATCCAGGGGCAGTCGTGGTAGACATTTCCACCTCACCCCAAGACACAATCAGCCGTTATTTGTCCTGAAGAGGTAGCTTAAGGATGCCTGTCTGTTGGAATAATCTGGTTACGTGTTACTAGACCGTGGATCAATTAAGGAAGTTCACCAAGTCACTTTTTGAACAGACACTTATGTCAGTGTCCACAGTGTGTTGTGAGAAGAGCATCCCTGTGCTAAAGACAGAACCCATGTTGATGGAATTTAAAAAATACAAAATAACTTTTGTTTCAAGTTTGCCAAACATGGCAACTCAAGCTATTAAGTCTTTTTTTTTTTTTTTTACAGAGTAGTTCAGACTCTCCTCAAAATAGGTCTGCCTCAAAACCATTCAAAAGCAAAAACGAAGAGTGGATTCATTTGCCCCTACTTTTCAGGTTTCTGCACAATCTACCTCCTTCCAGGTCTCTCCACCTGACAGCAAAGGGAGCATTCAAATCCAGCATATTTACCCCAGATGTCTTGCCCTAGTCCAGGATTACAACCTGGCTGTCAGGAAACCACATTTTCCAGCAATCCTGTTCCACTGGATTAGAGAGAGAACTGCTAGGAACTAACCTGAGCCAGCCATATTCCTCACCCCTGATCAGTACAGCTTGTGGGACTCTGTTCTCAAGTCTTAAAGCCAGAGTCTGCAATCTAGGTTTTTCCCCAAACAGCACAGTATCTCCCCTAGACCGTCTCTCCTAGTGTGAACATCTCCTGTACCACAAGTATAAAGGTATTTTTTAAAAGAGGCAAACTCTGGAATGGGGTAGTGCTATACCAAGAGATCCCTAAACAAGCTTTCAAGAGCTAGAACACGCAGTTACAGTCACTGTTCCTTCTAATAGAAGTGAGCTCTTCAAATGCTGTTCAGCTAGCCCATGGAAATATGCAGCAACTGGCCATCAGAGAATTGCAGCACAAAAAAAACAGTAGTCATTAGCTGATATACTGATGTACCTAAGGAACACATACAAAATGGGAAATGACTGCCTAGGAAGGAGTACTGCGGAAAGGGATCTGAGGGTCATAGTGGATTACAAGCTAAATAAGAGTCAACAGTGTAACGCTGTTGCAAAAAAAGCCAACATCATTCTGGGATGTATTAGCAGGAGTATTGTAAGCAAGACACGAGAAGTAATTCTTCTGCTCTACTCTGCACTCATTAGGCCTCAACTGGAGTATTGTGTCCAGTTCTGGGCGCCACATTTCAGGAAAGATGTGGACTAATTGGAGAAAGTCCAGAGAAGAGCAACAAAAATGATTAAAGGTCTAGAAAACATGACCTATGAGGGAAGATTGAAAAAACTGGGTTTGTTTAGTCTGGAGAAGAGAAGACGGAGAGGGGACACGATAACAGTTTTCAAGTACATAAAAAGTTGTTACAATTTTTCTCCCTCCTCCTTGTTCTTCTTAACCTTGAGGATAGGACAAGAAGCAATGGGCTTAAATTGCAACAAGGGCGGTTTAGATTGGACGTTAGGAAAAACTTCCTAACTGTCAGAGTGGTTAAGCACTGGAATAAATTGCCTAGGAACTTTGTGGAATCTCCATCACTCGGGATTTTTAAGAGCAGGTTGGACAAACACCTGTCAGGGATGGTCTAGATAATACTTAGTCCTGCCTTCAGTGCAGGGGACTGCACTAGATGACCTCTCGAAGTCCCTTCCAGTTCTGTGATGGCCACAGAACAGGCAACTGAGTTGTATCAATAACCCCACTATAGATGGAGATGCACCATTCATACTCAAAACCTTCCATTATCTCTGGGATATTTCCATCAGCAATCATCATCCTTCACAGAACCTTTATTTTTGTACAAACTTCCTCCCACACATATACCAGAAGATGTCCTTCCTCATTCAGCAGCTCCCAGAACAACCTCATCCTACTATCAAGCTGATCAAGATCTGATGCAGGACCAACTTGGGGAAGGTTCATAGCCAAAAACAGGTAAGACATGTAATGTCAGGCTGTTTTTCTCAATCTCTCAGTCGATTTACATAGAGGTTACTACACCCATTAAATTTCCTTGATAGGATGGTTTTAAAATCAGAGAATAGTGATTTAAATGCTGTTTGCCTGTTTTTGAGAAGCAATAATCTGAAATCAGTACTTTGTCTTGCACAGAAGAAACAAAAGAATATGGACGTGCTAATGTGCATTTAATAAAAAAAAAATGAGTTTAGTATATCATAGTACCACAATAAAACTAGTTATCTAAATTAATGTTTGTAAATAGCTATAGAAATAGTAACTAAAATGTATTCCCAAGGAGAACAAGCATATAGCCTTTTTCATACTTTTTCTCTTTCTTTCTTTGTGGTTTTGGGCTATATGGAAAGACAGCAATTTCCCTCCTCTCAAATCTCTCTTTTCCTTGTCTCTGCCATCCCATAATACACTGGGCACTTACTTCACAGCATCTCACCTTCAACTTGAAGAACAGCCCAGTGTGTCTGAAATCTAGCTTGTTAGCACCACAAATGTGAAGTCAACCAAGGTCAATGCAAAGCAAAAAAAAAAGTTCTAGGGCTCAGAGGAGGTACAAAGAACGGAAATGCTTGATACAAGGGCTAAAACAGTATGCACTGTGGTTTTCAAACATTTTTTTCCCCCCACGACCCAGCTGAAGAAAATTGTTGATGCCCGCGACCCAACGGAGCTGGGGATGAGGGGTTCAGGGTGTGGGAGGGGCTCAGGAAGGGCCAGCTCCAGCGTTTTTGCCGCCCCAAGCAGCGGAAAAAAAAGAAAAGAAAAGAAAAAAAGCCGCGATCAGCGGCACTTCGGCAGGAGCTCTACTGCCGCCGCTTGATCCTTCGGCGGCAATTCGGCGGCAGGTCCTTCCCTCCGAGAGGGACTGAGGGACCCGCCACCGAATTGCCGCCGAAGAGCCAGACATGCCACCCCTTTCCCTTGGCTGCCACAAGCACCTGCTTGCTGCGCTGGTGGCCTGGAGCCGGCCCTGGGCTCAGGGCTGGTGACAGGAATGAGGGGTTCAGGGTGCAGGAGGGGGTCAGGGCTCTGGGCTGGGGGTGCAGGCTCTGCGATGGGGCTGGGGATGAGGGATTTGGGGTGCAGGAAGGGGCTTTGGATTTGGGGGGGCTCAGGGCTGGGGAAGGAGATTGGGGCGTGGGCTTACTTCAGGTGGTTTCCAGTCAGCGGCACAGCGTGGATGCTAAGGCAGGCTTCCTGTCTGTCCTGGCACCGCAGATCGCATTGCGCCCCAGAAGCAACCAGCAGCAGGTCTGGCTCCTAGGCGGAGGCGCGTAAGCAGCTCCGCATGGCTCTCGCCCACAGGCACCCACCCTCCCCCAGCTCCCATTGGCCGGGAACTGGTCAATGGGAGTGCAGAGCCGGTGCTAGCTAAGAGCAGCGCACAGAGCCCCATGACCCCGCCACCTAGGAGCCGTAACTGCTGCTGGCCACTTCCGGGGCGCAGCGCAGTGTCAGAACAGGTAGGGACTAGCCTGCCTTAGCCAGGCAGCACCGCTGACGGGACTTTTAACAGTCCGGTCGGTGGTGCCGACCAGAGCCGCCGCGACCCAGTGCCTTACATTCCATGACCCAGTACTGGGTCGTGACCCACAGTTTGAAAACCACTGCACTAGGAGGGCAAATTTCAAAGAATCAATTTCATATAGAGCAAGGGGAAAAAAAACAACCCTATGGTACGGAGTCCGTTTGACACCATGACACACCCTGTAGCCTTGGTGACCCGCAGAGTAATTTTATTAGCTGAGAGGCAGGCCTTGAAATCAGACTTTTCCCAACTTTCATCGGAAAATATTTTTCATTGCAGAGAATAGGGGAAAATTTCCTCACACAACTGAAGTTTATTTTTAAAGTTCTTCATTGGGCAAAATAGTCTCAAAATATACCAGCAGGGAAACTTGTCCCAACCTTAATTGGAGCAACATGCACCTTGTTAAATGGCCCATGCTGAAATACAGACATTTAATTTTCCTCTGAAACAGCAATAGTAGTTGGCTCTTCTAAAGCACCCTCCATCAGGTGAGCTCAAAGCACATTACAAACATTAGTGTATTAAGCTTCAGAACACACATTTCCATGAAGTCTGGATTTCAGTACAGATTACATAAACTAATAAATGGCACTATTCTCCAGAAGGAGAAAAAAAAGCTCTACCATTGACATTGTTCCATTGCAACTGTAACTCAAATTAATTTTGCCCTACCTTGAGAAATACTCCTATGTTAGCTAGTAACTGAAGACAGATTACATTACCCAGTATATAAAATATACATACATGCAAACATATGGCTATGGCTTAAGGAAAACTGAAAGGTATTTTCTATAGTTTTAAAAATAACATTTGGTTCTGCTGTGCATAGTCAACCTTTTGTTATGCTCTCAGCAGCGCTAATTATGAGTTATCATTTGAAAATGTGCTAGGCCCAGAATGGCTGCAGAATGAAATTGACATTCTTTATGGTTTTTCTGCTCCCCACAAGGTTCTGAATATGAAACTAAGACATCTTATTAACTTTACTCTGCCACTATCTGACAAAGCTGTGAGCAGTGGCAGAGGCACTGGAGTAGCGTATCTGAAGACAAAACATAACAAATCTGCTTCAGTGCGCATTCATTTTATAGCTCGAAGGTTATGTTTGCAACCATCTGGGATAGACTTTTTTTTTTTTTTAAAACGAAAGCTTACATTCTGCTGAACAGTATGTCATAGGTGTCTATACCTGACAGTGAAACTTTCCATTCACCAAAAGCAAGTGAACATTTAAAGCCCTCTCCTCCATCACTGCTCTTTCCAGATTGGATTATTGCAATGGAACTATACCTGAAGAGCAAAAGAAAATTTAGCTAGTATGGAATGCAGCAATATATTTTAATATTGTCTCACACAAGATGTCTGTATTCTAGAGTCTATATTGGGTTGTAATCTGTTTCCAAGTCCAATTTGAGGTATTGGGTTTGACTTATAAAACCCTTTATAGTCCAAATGTTGGGAGTGGCTGGCAGTGAATTCTCAGCGAAGGACTTCTCTTGGAAATCACCCCCCTCCACTGTTTTGAGAGAGAGTTCATTTCTAATGACTGAGCACTCATTGAAATACAACTTGCTCTGTCTACATTAGGGTTTTAAAACCTGTTCGCTACCTCCCACTCCCTTTTTGTTTTTTAATAAACACCTTTTATCCTAGTCTACACAAGGCTTAGCATGGTTATTTTATTGAGGCCTTTAAAAGTGGAATTTAGATTGAGTCCTCCAAGTGGGACAATTTTATTATTATGTAATGCATTTTGTACAGAGTTCAAGAAACTGAAAATAACATTTGGTCCTATTTGATAAATAGAACAAGAAAGTGAAATTATACTTGGGTAGTTATCCACTGGGGACTTGAGGAAAAACCTTCTTTCAGTGTATACGGAAATTTGAAATACTTTTATGCTAAGGACAATATGACTTGGGGCTCATGGTAGACAGTCAGCTGAACATGAGCTCCCAGTACGATGCTGTGGCCAACAAGGGCTAATGTGATTCTTGGAAACAAACAGGGGAATCTTGAGCAGAGAGGTTATTTTGCCTCTAGATTTCGTAATGGTGTGACCACTGCTGGAATACCATGTACAGTTCTGAGGTCCATAATTCAAGAAGGATGTTAATAAATTGTAAAGTGTTCAGAGAAGAGCCATGATAATGGTTAAAGGATTACAAAGCATGCTTTATAGTGAGAAACACAAAGCTCAATCTATTTAGCATAACAAAGAGAAGGTAAAGGGGTGACTTGATTACAGTCTATAACAGGGGTAGGCAACCTTTCAGAAGTGGTGTGCCGAGTCTTCATTTATTCACTCTAATTTAAGGTTTCGCGTGCCAGTAATACATTTTAACGTTTTTAGAAGGTCTCTTTCTATAAGTCTATAATATATAACTAAACTGTTGTTGTATGTAAAGTAAATAAGGTTTTTAAAATGCTTAAGAAGTTTAATTTAAAACTAAATTAAAATGCAGAGCCCCCGGACCGGTGGCCAGGACCTGGGCAGCGTGAGTGCCACTGAAAATCAGCTCGCGTGCCGCCTTCGGCACACGTGCCATAGGTTGCCTACCCCTGGTCTATAAGTACCTACAAAATATTTAATAATGAGCTCTTCAATCTAGCACAGAAAGGTATAACATGATCTAATGCCTGGAAGTTGAAACTAGACAAATTTAGATTGGAAATAAAAATTTACACCATAACAGTGAGGGTAATTAACCAATGGAAAAATGCACCAAGGGATCATGGTGGATTCTCCATCACTGGCACTTTTTAAATCAAGATTTTTTTCTCCCCTGAAGGTATGCTCTAGGAATTATTTTCTGGAAGTCCTATGTCCTGTGTTATGCAGGAGGTCAGACTAGATGACCACAATAGTCCTTTCTGGCCCTGGAATCTATGAATCTAATAAGGCCACAGAGGAGGATGCTAGTACAAACAAAGCACGTGTCAAGTAGCACAAAAACTATTCTGCACGTGTGAACTATGGAATCTTATTAGACAGATGTTATTCTGGAATCAGAGAAAAAGCAGAGATGAGGAAGAAGAGAAAGAGTAATTCTTTTAACACCTCCTTCCTTCCCCAACAAGTCACAAACCTTTCAGGCACCTATATTACAACTGCTCAGGTAATTAATTCAGCCTAACAGCCAGAAGCGGCAATAGTGAAACAGCCACAGTTAAGCAGTCTGTGCTTTGCTGTAAGGAGATTTTTCCTGAAGACAGATGCCACCCAGAGGAACAAAAACAGAAAAACAATCCAGTGCCTGACCAGAGGCAACACAAGGAAAGATTAGAACTGCAAGTCTCTCTCTCCCCAGCGATTTCAAGTCTGCATCCTTAGAACAAACCTGCACAGACAACAGAAATGGTAATTTCCAAAACACAATACAAAGCAAGAAACTCTCTGCTCCTTATTCTGTGGCTATCTTATAACCACAGAGCCCCATCAAAATGTTGTACCTACTAAGAAAACAAACATATTTCCTGAAAGCAGAAACAAATTTGGACAACACAGTTCACTACTCTTGGGTCTGTACAAGATCATAAATTCAATATAACTGCCTTCCCAACAGTAACAAGACAAAAGAAGGATCCTTTACCTATTAAATAATTATTTGGGTAGGTTGACAACATAGATTCCCAGTCTTGGGAGCCCATGTATTCTTGCACAGAGATTGGAGTCCCCTGGGAAACCCTGGCTATTAGGGCTCATCTTTCCTCAAAGAGCTGAGCATTCAGACCTAACAACTTGATAAGGAGCCAAAGACATGAAACAACTCCAATTCCTTTCTGCTTATTCAGCATATGTTCTAATACTCAAAGATGGAGGCATCTGGGTCTAATTACTCAAAGAACTATAGTTTTACTAAGTAATCACTCTTCAGGTATTGACCATCACAGTACCCTTCTCTTGGGAGATTATTAGCATTAATCGCCTCCAAATCAGGTGCATCTAAGGAACTGCTCCCCCAGATTGGACACTAGTCCTGAAAGCCAAATCAGGAGAGTACTGCCAAATCAATGCATGCATTTAACTCTATATATGTCAACAATGCAAGAATTTCAAATATATGCTAAAAACATTGTCTTGGACCTGGCAAGAGTACATTCCTAGGTCTTCATACATCGACACACCTGCAAATTCATAATATAGTTACATACAAAAGTTTGATCAGTTAGAAGGACTTCAGGGCAGAAACAGTGTTTGCCTGAACCCAACAGTCTCTTCCCAGACTATAGAAAACTTAGATAGTTTACATTAAAGTGATTTTTCATGTCTAGATAATAGCTAAGGAGAAGATTATGGAGGTCATGGATTCCATTACTTTCAGAGACCTGCATGACACTTCCACTTCAGCTGCTGTGGGGGGTCCCCCGAGCCCCAAACTGCTGGCCCCTGGAGCCATCAGCTGCCCTGTGGGTGGTGGTAGGCCCCTTACAGGCAGTGGGGGGGCTCCTGGAGCTCTAAGCCGCCAGGGCTGCAGCGGGGCCACAGAGCTGCCAGCTGCCGTGGTGTCAGGTCCTGGCCTCCCCTCCCTCCCACAGTGGGGCTTGGGCTCTCATCCCCCCCCTCAGGGCTCGGACTTCAGTTGTTCACATCAGCCTCCACCCTGCCCCATTATTTTTAGTAAAAGTCAGATAGGTCACAAGCTTCTGTGAATTTTTGTGTATTGCCCATGACCTGTCCTGACTTTTACTAAAAATAACCGTGAAAAAATCTTACCCTTAATAATAGCATACGGCCAGATCTTAAAGAGTGCTCAGCACCCAACATCTTCCATTGAGAACAATGGAAGCAGATGAATACTGAGCCCTTTTGAAAATCTGGCCATAGAGCTCATGACATTCAAGCTATGTAACCAAGCTTTCCTGGTAACAAGTGAGGTTTGAGATGGAAACAGGAGCTTAATAGATTTGTTAAAATGAAAGTCAGAATCCAGCTTAGTTAGGAGGAGTTCCACCTTATCCTTACAGAATACTGTGTGGTGATGAAGAGAGGACAGTGTCAAATAAGGACCTGGATCTCATGATCCTGTGCGCTGATGCTCTCAGTTCTAGAAGTGAAATCTTGATAGAGATATAGTACAAGGAGAACGTTCTTAAAGGCTGAAAACAGTGACCTCAAATAAGGGAGAAAGGATGGTCCAATGATTCTAATGAAGGTTCTAGCTTTGGACTTGAAAACCCTGGATTCAATTACCCGCTCCACCATAAGTTTGTGTGTGACCCTGGGCAAGTCACTTAGTCTCTCCATGCCTCATTTCCCTATCAGTAAAGTGAGAATTAAAATACTTCCCTACCGCACAGGGATGTTTTGATGGTAACTATAACAATTGTAAGGCACTCAGATACTGTAACGAGAGGGGCCTTATAAATGACTAAGGGCAGGTTTACACTACGGCAGGGATTGACGCTCTGAGATCGATCCACCGGCGGTCAATTTAGCGGGTTTAGTAAAGACCCGCCAAATTGACTGCAGATCGCTCTCCAGTCGATTCCTGTACTCTACCCCCGATGAGGAGAGTAAGGTAAGTCGACGGGAGATTTTTCTCCTGTTGACCCCCCATGGTGTAGACCCCGCGGTAACTCGACCTAACGTACGTCGACTCCAGCTACGTTATTCACGTCGCTGGAGTTGCGTAGCGTAGGTAACTTACCGCGGTATTGTAGACATAGCCCAATATAGACTGTGATTGGTTCAAATGCCAGGAAGAAGGCAGCTCACAAATAGCTGTAAATGTGTAATAGGCCTTCATGGATATTAATAATCATAGACTGTCCAGACCACTTCAGTAACAAGAAAGTCCAACATATAGGAACTGTGGAAGCTGAAGGATTAAATCCTTTGCAAGAGACCCTCACTGAATACCTCTTATATTTTAAAACACAAGTTTCCCTAGTGGAAAACGTATGATTTTTCAGGACTCAATGGACTTCACGTAAATCATCTGAATTAGAGGTAGAGCCATATACCATCAGCCTGAAAGACTCGGTCTTCAGACATGAAAAAAGATGATGACCCAGAGATCTGAAAGGCAAGTGAAGGTTCTTATGTAAGGGATAGGAGGTCTGAGAACCAGACCTAACAAGCCTCAGGCTGAAGCTTTTATTTGTATTACAGTAGTGTCTACAGGCTCTAATTAAGATTGGGGAGCCATTGTGCTAGGCATTATACCACAGAAAGAAGCAGTCTCTGCCCACAAAAATATACAATCCCAATACACACAACAAACACAAGGTAGAAGGAGAAAAGAGGAATTCAGTGATGAAGTGACTTGTCTGTGGTCACACAGCAGGTGAGAGAGGGAAATAGAAACCAAGGAGTCTTCTGGTTCCCAGTCTAGCGCTTGTCTTGTTTCATCTTCCTGAGGACTCTTGACAACAGAGGTAGAAGTGAGAAGACAAGACATAATAAAATCCTCTGTTCTGGTTCAGGAGAATGGCATCTCATGGAGTTAATATCTCCACCACCTTGCAGGTGGGAGGAAAGATACCGCATTCCTCTTTGTTGAAAACAAATCTAATTTGGGGGTTCTTCCCCCTTCAAAGGAGTCCTTCAGACATCACGTGTGCTAAGTACTTTATCTTTGGCTCAAGTAAACTGCTAAAATGTTGTTCTTGCCCGGCAAGATAGGACAAAGAAGGATAGCTCAGTGGTTTGACTAATAGGGGGGAGGGATAGCTCAGTGGTTTGAGCATTGGCCTGCTAAACCCAGGGTTGTGAGTTCAATCCTTGAGGGGGCCACTTAGGGATCTGAGGCAAAATCAATACTTGGTCCTACTAGTGAAGGCAGGGGGCTGGACTCGATGACATTTCAAGGTCCCTTCCAGTTCTAGGAGATGGCATATCTCCATTAATTTATTAATTTATTTAATTATTATAGCACAGTGGTAGCTCTAGTATATATATTTAAGATTAAGACCAGGTTTCTGTTTAAAACTTAACTGTCCTAAATGCTCTAAAAATCATATGGTTACTTAAATTGCCTTCAAATTCTGTGTCTCATGGGGTTCAGGAAGGACCAGTGATCCAAGTTTGGGACTCTTTGGCCCAGGGATTCCTGAAATACAACCCTCCTCCTAACCTCCCCCCCTCTACACACAGTGTTTCTTTAAAGTTGACCTAGTCTGACAATGCTTTTTTGCACACAGAGACCAAACCAAGGTTTAGATCATCATTGCCATGGTCTAGTACTTGAGGGTCACCTCAACTGTGCATGGCACCCACCAAGCCTTCGAGGAAAATCAAATTCAAATATTATTTGAAAACATCCAGATAGAAGCACTCCAAGCAGTTCTAAGGGTTCACAGGCCAAATGAATTACACTTTGCATGTACAGAGAGAGAGTCTAACCATCTGGAAAAATACCTCTACATCACAGGACCTGTGTGGCTCTGAGGGTATGTCAGGCTCATCAAATCCAAGCACTACCCCAGGCACTGAGAGTCTGAATCCAACCCAGAGCAGAAATCTGAAATAAAAAAGGGGGTATCTTGCTCCAATCTGCCTCTGTCAAAGGTTTGTTTGTTTTTGTTTTTACTTTGGAGAAATGTAATCTGAGTATAGCAGAATATTCAGAAGACACTAAAGCTATTTTTTTAAAAAGAAAAACAACATCAGCAAATGCCCACTGGAAAGGGTAATTGGGGTAGAAGAGCAGGTGGGAATACAGGGAAAGAGGTGGGACACTTGGAAGGGGCAAACTCCAGTCCCACTTTCCCCTACTATGTGTGTGTCACGATCTGGGGGGCCCAGCTCCACCCCTGCTTCTTTTATGGGACCTGGGAAAGTTCTGCTGCCCCTCTGGGTGGGAATGATGAGAGCAGGCATGCTCAGAACATGCACTGAGAACACTGCTAAGGGTATGTCTATATTACCCATGTTACAGCGTGGCCGCCGCAGCACTGTGACGTGAGCAGTATAGACACGCTTTATCGCCGGGGGAGAGCTCTCCCGGCAATGATAAAAAAACACCCCTAACCAGCGGTGGTAGCTTTAAAGCGCTGTCTCTACTGGAGCTTTTCAGCGCAAAAACTTTTGTCGCTTGGGGGGGGGGGGTGTTTTTTCACACCCCTGAACGACAAAAGTTTTAGCGCTGAAAGTGGCAGTGTAAACACAGCCTAAGAGTGGGGTGAGGCGGCAAGAACCAGCATGCCTGACACATATCAAACACTCCAGCACTAGGGTGGGGGAGGAGGGAACACCCATAGATATCATGAATGCAGAAGTTCACATATCTCAGCTCTGTTTCTGACTGTATTCGTCCCCATTGGGTATTCTCTTTCAGCTAAGAACATCTCATTCAGATGAATGGGCCACTTAACACCTCTCTGAGCTGACCGATATATATAGCCCCTCCCCTCCATTCTCCCTCTAATTTCATACAGTATTATAACAAGGAGTCCGGTGGCATCTTAAAGACTAACAGATTTATTTGGGCATAAGCTTTCGTAGGTAAAAAAACCTCACTTCTTCAGATGCATGGAGTGAAAATTACAAATGCAGGCATTATATAATGACACATGAAGAGAGGGGAGTTACCTCAAAAGTGGAGAACCAGTGTTGACAGGGCCAATTCGATCAGAGTGGATGTAGTCCACTCCCAATAATAGATGAGGAGGTGTCAATTCCAGGAGAGGCAAAGCTGCTTTTGGAATGAGCCAGCCACTCCCAGTCCCTTTTCAAGCCCAAATTAATGGTGTTAAATTTGCAAATGAATTTTAGTTCTGCTGTTTCTCTTTGAAGTCTGTTTCTGAAGTTTTTTTGTTCAATAATAGTTACTTTTAAATCTGTTATAGAATGTTCAGGGAGACTGAAGTGTTCACCTACTGGCTTTTGTATGTTACCATTCCTGATGTCCGATTTGTGTCCATTTATTCTTTTATGTAGGGACTGTCCGGTTTGGCCAATGTATATGGCAGAGGGGCATTGCTGGCACATGATGGCATTAGTAGACGTGCAGGTGAATGAGCCCTTGATGGTGTGGCTGATGTGGTTGGGTCCTCATCTATTATTGGGAGTGGACTACATCCACCCGGATCGAATTGGCCCTGTCAACACTGGTTCTCCACTTGTGAGGTAACTCCCTTCTCTTCATGTGTCATTATATAATGCCTGCATCTGTAATTTTCACTCCAAGCATCTGAAGAAGTGAGGTTTTTTACCTACGAAAGCTTATGCCACCGGACTCCTTGTTGTTTTTGTGGATACAGACTAACACGGCTACCTCCTGATACTTGATGCAGTATTATAGTGGACTGCCAGTTATGCTCTAGCTAAGATTGAGACGACGTTCCCTGTTTAACAGATGACTTCTAAATCCACATGCTTACAGATTGTCTTGAAATTTGCTATGAGTCATGGCAGTGTACGGTGGGGTGAGTGATCCAAATGAGGGGTCATTTGAGCAAGGGGCTCCCAAAATACAAAACCTGGGGGAGGGGAGAATTAAAAAAAACTATTTCAGTAAATTCAGTTTTTAGTGTAGATATACCTTCATACTTGCACTCTGTCTTTTCACTTTAATACACGGGTGCTACCTGCACTAGCCCTATGCTCAAACACCGAGTTTATTCCCCTGACAAAATATCACACTTGTAAAATTTAATAGCCACTTCATACCCTTTTACAATCTTTTCACACTTGCATACAGGTACTACCTAAGGCTGGTCTACACTAGGAAATTAGGTCAGTATAACTATGTTGCTCAGTGGTGTGAAATATCCACACCCCGAGCAATGCAGTTAAACAGATCTAACCCCAGCGTAGACAGCGCTAGATTGATGGGAGATTTCTCCCATTGACCTTGCTATTGCCTCTTGGGGAGGTGGAATACCTGTGCAGATGGAAGAACCTCTCCCATTGGCATAGGTAGTGTCTTCACTGAAGCGCTATAGCAGTGTAACTACAGCGGTGCAGCTGAAGTGGTTTATGTGTAAACAGACCCTAAGGGGTCAGAGCCAAAAAGTCTTTTGACATGGTAGTCAAGCATAAAAGTGTCCCCTCCAAGGACAACGTATCACAGTGGTGATGCATGTTAAGCCTTTCATAACCCTGCTTTAATCTGTGCGATTTTAAATTTTGACAACTAGATTAATTCTAAGTTAACTTCAGACCTTCTAGATTCCCATGGTCATATTACATATTATAAACACCACAGCCCATACCAACACATTGGGTATAAGCGTGGCTAAAGACAGAAGAACTGAGTTACCCCCTTGCAAATTGCCCAGAAAGTTTAAGAGTATAATTTTCAAGTGCCTGGTCAGTAAGGACCCTCTGTCATGCTGAAGGTGACATACAATTCTTCTGTCAACCCTACAAGGCTTGAAAACTCCATCTACCAGTAGCAAGCTCTTTTTGTTGAATTAGCATGGGGCTGGGTGGATGGCACTAAATCATCTATTTCTACAGAACTTAAAACTTTTCATTTTGCTTTTAGCAAAGAAAGGCTCCTAAAGGTGAAGTGAGCGTGAATACAGGCAGCATAGCCATCCTGAGTTTGCAAAGACAGATCATAGCTCTGCCCACAGCTGCAGAGTAAAATTAATAAGACTTTGGTAATTTCACAGCTAGGGTTTAGAATTCTCTGAGCAACTGTGAAACATCCAAGAATCATGTCAGTTTCACGTTGCTGCTACTTGAAAAAGCTATTTACTGTGGTAACAGCATAAAGTACAGAAGTAATTATTGTATTATTCCTTCATATCTAATGCATTAAAAACCTTTATACTGTAATTTAAATGAAGCTGCTGCAGAATTTCCAGTCTATCAAAACAATGCCCCAGAATGCAGGAATTTTGCCACACAGCTTAGCCTCTGCTTGCTACAAAGTGCACGGGGCCTACCTTATTGCATTCAGCATATCAGAGAATAAAAAGCAAGAAATCTACATTCACTTCAAGTCAAAGTAGAATTCATCTATTTTAGGGTTTTCTATAGCGCCTATCAGAGTAACTATGAGCCTCAAAGCCAGTAATGGGGAACTGATAAAAGGCATCAGCCCTCTTGGAAACAGTAAGTAAAGTAATAAGCCATTTACCCTGAGCTGGCTCCCAGAGAACTCATTTACTGGGATCATCATAGTGCCCTCCTGTTTGATGTTTCAGAACTCTAACTGCATCCTTCCTGAATGATCAAAAGTTCAATATGAAGAGCTTCCATCATTCTTCTAAGCAAGTCTTGGGAGCTCCTGAAATTATTCACTTAAGAAAGGTGATTCCAATTTAGCATTTTGGGATAGGAGGAGGGACTATAAATAAGACTTTGTATGGTTACATTCCTACTCCACTGGGTCATCCTCACTTCCATTGGAAAGTCAGAATACATCAGGACTGAAGGTGGAGATGCGATCACTGATACATGCGAGTGGTCTTGCCGCAATCTCTGGAGAATGAGATTGAGGAAATAGGTTTCTTTGAGGTCTTCACAGGAGACCTAGTTCTGGAGCAGAGGCAATACATGGGGGGAGCATGCACGGTCAACATGCCCCTCCTGATTTCTGCCAGGGTGGGAGTCAAGCTGAGTCTGGCTGAGGGGGACGTGCTTGGGAAAGGTACCAGCACCTAGCACTCTCACTGAGCCCTGCTAGGCGGTGCCCAGAACAGGGAAGAGAGACAGGGCTGCGCCAGAGGGAGCATGGGGAAACCCTGAGTCCGATTCCTTCCTCACACACAGCCACAGCCACCTGCTCAGCAGTAGGTGTCCAGAGCCCAGTCCGACCTGCACTGTGCCCGCAGCGGGGAGGTGATATGAGTAGTAAGTGAGGAAGGAGCTGTGGTGGGAGGAGTGGGGTGCCAGCTTTGAGCAGGTGTGGGAGGTGTCAAGGGAGGGAGGCAGTCACATCCCCCCGAAACTTTAAATTGTGCCCCCCCACCAAGAGAGTTATAGGTCATCTCTGTTCTGGAGGACTCACTCACAGAACATTCCATCTTGTACTCCCTGGCCTATGTGGATTCCAAGGGAGAGAGAGTTGCCCTGAGATAGCCCTGACCTTCTAAAATTTTACCTGCAGATGTAAGACAGTCTTACTTCTAAAAATCTAGAAACTGAATACTCAGATGGGGGAGAGGAGGTAGAGAGGGGAGGGTTTTGGAGCTGATAATGCCCAGGGGAGACCTCAAGCTCCATCAAAGACAGCAGCTGGGCTGGTACCAAGGATGTATTAGGAACTTGAGAGCATGGAAAAGTAATGGTCAAAGAGTGTAAGAACATAAGAACGGCCATATTGGGTCAGACCAAAGGTCCATCAAGCCCAGTATCCTGTCCTCTGACAGAGGCCAATGGCAGGTGCCCCAAAGGGAATGAACAGACAGGTTATCATCAAGTGATCCATGTCCTGTCACCCAATCCCAGCTTCTGGCAGACAGAGACTAGGGACACCATTCCTGCCCATCCTGGCTAATAGCCATTGATGGACCTATCTTCCATGAATCTATCTAGCTCCCTTTTGAACCCCGTTATAGTATTGGCCTTCACAACACCCTCTGGCAAGGAGTTCCAGAGGTTGACAGTGCGTTGCGTGAAAAAAATCAATTATTGGGTGGAATATTTAAAATCAAAGTGATCAAATCACCAATTTTAATCACAATTCAAATTAGCAAGCAGGAAACCTCAATTTAAATAATTGATTTTAATCTGGTTTTGCATTTGTAGTTTCTAGTTATTTTCTTAGAGTGGTTGAGTCTCATTGGTTGTTAACTATTAAAACATTTATTTGCAATTACTTATAGCCTTTACAATACATTTGGTACTTTTTGCAACCTCGGAAGATGTAAAGTATCTATACAAACTTATTTAAGTAGTTGTTCTAGAGCTTAAACTTTTATTCAGTTTCTTAATTTTTTACATTTTTTATATTAGAAAATAGTGAATGATGCATTTCACATTTACTAAAGGATTCTTTTTTTTTTTTACACTTGTGATGAGAGTAAAAGCTCTATTTGCTTGGAAACTGTATGTGACGGGGTGTACCAGGCCCCCTGTTTGGAGGCCTCACAGTCCTACTAACATCCCACCCCGCAAAAGGAGCAGTGAAGGTGGTTCCTTCAGGCCTGCCTAAAACGGCTGCAGGCAAGTGGCCAATCAGAGTGAAGCAGGCTCAAATAAAAGGAGCTGCAGGGGCTGAGCAGGTCTGTTCCTGGTGGGGACCAGAGGAGCAAAGAAGGTACTCCTTGCTCGAACTCAAGGGAGAACCAGAAGATGGATTCTGGTGACACTGGAATTCCATAAGGAAGAACTTCAGCCCTGAGGTAAGGGTGAAGAGAAAATGGCTATGTGGGAGGTGGCCCAGGGAATGGCAGTAGCAATTATTAACGGAAGCAGCATGTGGCTGCTATTTGTAGGGTCCCTGGGTTGGGACACAGAGTAGTGCGCAGGCCTGGGTCCCCTTGTTGGGTAAAATCTGTTTCTGACCTGTTTTATGTAATGTCCATCTTGGATTTGTAAAAGGACAGCTAAGCCTCCATCTTGGATACCCTTCTCCTCAGATGATTTAGTGCCCTTTCAGCCTTTTTCAAATCAAGGAGGGGAAAGGTCAGGGTAGTTAGAGTCATGCGACAGCCAGAATCGGCCTTGCAACTGCAGGTTATTTAGTGAGTGGCACGCCTGTCACTCAGGACTGTCCATCTGAGTGGCAGCCAGAGTCCCACACAGTTCAGCTAGCTGCCAGGAGCCCCAGAGGGACCAGGACTCATAGGACTTTGGATTCTTGGTCTCTATTAACGTACTTGCACTCAACTGCTACACACCATTAGTGAGCGCATACTTGCACTGGACTACGAGGTCAAGCAGAGACTGTGTGGGCAAACACTGAAGACCTACCTGAGGGAGAAGATCTGCCCAGAGGACCTGTCCAGAGGGAGAAGAATACCCAGTTCCTGAGTTCCTGTTTGGTGTCCAGCACCCCTGATTTTCACTGCTATCCCTGTCAGTATCCTGAGTTTTTGTCATTGTGTCCCTGTCCTCAGGATATGGTATTATAATACCCATTGTAGTTTTCCTCTGTTTTACATCCATAGGTTAAGGGGGTTTAAGGGCTCTGAGCTTCACGCTCTGGTAACTGTTAACCGAGTGTGTCTTGCTTATGTTGTTTATTGTCTGAAGGGATCCTTGTCTAGTTTACTGACTAGTGACATAATAAATATTTGTGGATTACATCTTATTCTACCTCTGTCTTAATAAATCACCCAATGATAGCTGCGGGAGGGGAGTGGGATCTGCAGACCGCTCATCTTCTGATCTGTGTAGACCATAGTTAACTGTTTTGGGCTAACACCCTCATTGACCACTGGGGAAGTGGCCTAAGCCCCTAGAAGGGGATAGGGCTTGTTTGAAGGCTCAAGTGAAGGGCAGGACTTTAAAAAGTCTCCAGGGAGAAAGCCCTGGGGGTACTGCCCTATACCAGGCTAGACATGGCCCAGAAGGAGCTGAGAACTGAGCCCAGAGACAGGGCTAACGACGGTAATAAGGGCAGAAGAGACAGGCCCTGTTAGACCTTTTACCCCAGGAGGCATTTGTTCGTTCATGCATTAAACTATATGTGACTGAGCCAGAGGGCTGAGCCATTGAAGACCCACTTGACGAGGTTAACAGCCGACCAGGGGTGTCAGGAGCAGAGAGAGTGTGAGTGCAGGTTTGCACCTGACTGAAAGGAGGCGCTCATGAGAGGTGAGTGTACTCCATCACACTGAATTCAATTAAATGCATAAAACAGTGTTTTAATTTATTTTTATCAGTTAAAACTACCTTACATATGTGGGATACATAAGAAAAAACAGTATGTTTGTCAAAACATGTTTGGATTTTAAAATTATTAAAAACAAAAGTATTATCTCTAGTTAGTGAATTGAACTGATTGTTCTGATCACCATGTCTTTAAAGTGCTGTTAAATGAAGATAATAGTACTTTCCTACCTCATGCAGGGGTCATGCAACTTATCAAGTGTTTGTAAAGCGCTTTGAGAGCCTCAAATGAAAGGGGCTTTAGAAGTGCTGTTATTGTTCAATATTTTAGAACATCCTCTCACACCTAGCTTTTATTCACAGATTGAAAGAGGGAAAACACATTTTCCTGATTTCTCACCTCCCAACTGGTTTAACTGTGAATTAAGTGATCACTGAACTGAAAAGACAGTTACCTTTTCCGTAACTGGTATTCTTCGAGATGTGTTGCTCATGTCTATTCCACAATAGGTGCGCGTGCTCGCCATGTGCACCGGTGCCGGAAGTTTTTCCCCTAGCAGTACCCGTAGGGGGGAGCGCCCCCCGCAACTCCTGGAGTGGTGCCTGCCTGGCATGGTATAAGGGGAGCTGCATGCTCCCCTCACCCTCAGTTCCTTCTTGCCAGACAACTCTGACAGAGGGAAAGGAGGGTGGGATGTGGAATAGACACGAGCAACACATCTCGAAGAACACCAGTTATGGAAAAGGTAACTAACTGTCTTTTCTTCTTCGAGTGATTGCTCATGTGTATTCCACAATAGGTGATTCCAAGCTATATCTGTTGGAGGCAGGTAGGAGTTCACAAGTTCCCAGGATGGAGGACAGCCCTGCCAAACCCACCGTCATCCCTGGTCTGGGGGACGATCGCATAGTGCGAGGTGAACGTGTGAACCGAAGACCACGTGGCGACCCTACAAATGTCCTGGATGGGGACTTGGGCCATGAAGGCAGCCGATGAGGCCTGTGCCCGAGTCGAGTGTGCCCTCACAATGGGTGGCGGGGGAACACTCACCAGTTCATAACAGGAACGGATGCACGAAGTGATCCGATTGGACAGCCTCCGAGTGGAAATCGGCTGGCCCCTCGCGCGCTCAGCCGAGGAGATGAACAGTTGCTAGGACTTTCTGAATGGCTTAGTCCGCTCGAGATAGAAAGCCAGAGCCCGCTGCACATCGAGAGTGTGGAGATGGCGCTCCTCACTGGACGCATGAGCCTTGGGGCAGAGGACCGGTAGAAACATGTCCTGACCCATGTGGGAGTGTGGAGATGGCGCTCCTCACTGGATGCATGAGCCTTGGGGCAGAGGACCGGTAGAAACATGTCCTGACCCACGTGGTAGGCGGAAACCACCTTCGGGAGGAATGCGGGGTGTGGGTGGAGCCGACCTTGTCCTTATGAAAGACTGTGTACAGCGGCTTGGAGGCCAGGGCCCTGAGATCCGAGACTCGCCTGGCCAACGTGATTGCAACTAGGAAGGCCACCTTCCACAAGAGGCGAGACCAGGAGCACGTGACCAGTGGTTCAAATGGGGGCCCCGTGAAACGAGCCAACACCAGGTTTAGGTCCCACTGTGGGACCGGGGGTCTAGAATACAGAAAAAGACGGTCCAAACCCTTAAGGAACCAGCCAGTCATAACATGGGAAAATACCATGTGCCTTTGCACCAGCGGATGGAAGGCCGATATGGCTGCCAGGTGCACCCTGACCGATGAAGACGCCAGGCCCTGGGCCCTCAGATGGAGGAGGTAATCAAGGATAAGCTGGATCGGGGCGGTCACCAGGGAGACGCCCTAGTCCGCCGCCCACCAAGAAAATCAGGACCACTTCGCCAAATAAGCGCAGTGAGTAGAGGACCGTCTACTTTTGAGGACGACGCGCTGAACCTGGTCCGAGCATGTCCATTCCTACCCACCTAACCACTGAGCAGCCACGCCGTGAAGTGAAGAGCCGCTACGTTGGGGTGGAGGCGGCAGCCCTGGTCCTGAGAGAGCAGGTCCAGGCGGAGTGGCAACGGCCACGGCGGAGCTATCACCAGGCCCGTGAAGGTCCCATACCAATGCTGCCTGGGCCACGCCGGGGAAACCAGGAGGACTCGGGCCTTGTCCAACTTTATCTTCTCCAGGACCCTGCTGATTAGGGGGGATGGGGGAAAAGGCATAGAGAAGCCAGCCTGACCAGGACAGGAGAAAGGCATTAGAGATAGCGCCCCTCCCCTGGAGCAGAACCGGGGGCATCACCGGTTCTGTCGAGTTGCGAATAGGTCCACCTGGGGAGATCCCCACCTTCGGAAGAACCGGTGGGCCACTTCTGGGTGGAGGGACCACTTGTGTTGCGAGGAAAAGTCCCTGCTCAAGCGATCTGCCCTCTCGTTCCGGGCGCCCGGTAGGTGGAAGGCCTTCAGGTGGATGTTGTGAGCGATACAGAAGTCCCACAGACTGAGGGCTTCGCGGCAGAGGGCAGAGGATTGGGCCCTGCCTTGTCTGTTGATATAGAACATCGAGGCCGTGTTGTCCGTGAGGATCCTGACTACCTTGCCCTCTAGGTGTGAGCAGAAGGCCATACACGCCAACCGCACTGCCCTGAGCTCCTTGATGTTTATACGTAGGGTCAGGTCTTGAGCCGACCACAGACCTTGGGTCTGAAAGTTCCCCACGTGGGCCCCCCAACCCAGGTCTGACACATCGGACACCAGCTCCAACGACGGGGCCCTGTCCCTGAATAGGACCCCTTAGAGCATGTTGTTTGGGGCAGACCACCACCGTAGGGAGGCGATCACAGAGTCCAACACAGTGAGGACCTTGTCCATCCTGACCATGGCCTGGGAGAACTTCGAGGCCAACCAGAGCTGGAGGGGCCTCATTCTGAGTCTGGTGTGACGAACCACGTACGTGCACGCCGACATGTAACCCAAGAGTTGCCAGCAAACCCTGGCTGTTGTCACCGGGAACCTTGTGACCAAGTGTAGCAGGGTGATCACCCTGGAAGGGTAAAAGCAGCCCTGGAGAGGACTGCAGCGGAGACAGCTAGGCTGATTAGAAAAGCAGCCACAGCTGTGGGCCGCCTAATCGGGGCCCAGCTGGCCCTTATAAGTGGGCTGGGGCCAGAAGCTGAACACACAGAGAGTCTCTCTCTTGATGCTGAGAGGGATGGGCCTGGCTGCTGGGAGCTAAGCAGGGTACCTAGAATGGAACAGGGCTGGGGAAAGGCCAGAGGAGCTGGGGAGCTCCGGCCTGGAAAACCCCCAGGCTGCAGGCCTTGTTAAAGGCAGAGAAGGTACTGGGGTTGCAGAGGTGCAGCCCAGGGTAGGCAGAGGCAACAGGTCCAAACCCTCCTTGACGATGATGAGTGGCAATTATACTGCAGTCCGCCCCAGTGAGCGGGGGCTAGATGGTGACTGGCAGTAGCCAAGACTGAGGCGAGGTGGGGATAAGGGGTTCCCTGGGGAGGGGAGACCCAGCAAGACTGCAGAGTACTGCACGGGGTGGAACCCCGAGGTAAGGGGCACTGGGGTCCGGGAGGGACACTGGGGCCAGCGGCAAGCGGGACACTGGCCTGCAGAGGGCACTCCGGAGGCTGGCGAGCTAATTCCCTGGAAAACCAGCAGGAGGCGCCGCAGCGGGGAGTCGTCGCCTCGCTACACCGAGTCTATGAGATCTTTCAGGGTCTTGAACCTGTCTGGCGGGAGAGAGGCCCTGGCCGATTCTGCGTCCAGGAACGCCCCGATAAACTCTATGCGTTGGACTGGGACTAACGTGGACTTGGTGTTGTTTACCAACAGGCCCAAGGCCGTGCACTTGGACAGGAGGAGCGCCACATGATCCCTCACCAGCGACCGGGAGCTGCCCTTGACAAGCCAATCATCCAGATAGGGGAATATCTGGATCCCCCGCCGCTACCACAGACATGCATTTTGTAAACACCCTGGGGGCAGTGGACAGACCAAATGGAAGGATCGTGAACTGGTAATGATTCTGTCCCACCATGAAACGGAGGAAGCGTCTGTGCCCCTCGAATATGTGAATGTGGAAGTATGCGTCCTGTAGATCGAGGGCAGCGTACCAGTCCCTGGGATCCAGGGAGGGGATGATGGAGGCCAGAGAAACCATGCGGAACTTGAGCTTCACCATGTACTGGTTCAGACCTCAAAGGTCCAGGATGGGCCTGAGCCCCCCTTTGGCCTTCGGGATAAGGAAATAACGGGAGTAATACCCCTTGCCCATGAACTCCTCGGGCACTGCCTCTATCACTCCTAGTCCTAGGAGCCACCCCACCTCCTGCTCGAGCAGAGCTTTGTGCGAGGGGTCCCCCAAGAAGAACGGGGGCAGGGGGTGGTTGGGCGGGGAGGAAGTAAACTGGAGGGTGTAACCCCGGGAAATGGTGTTGAGGACCCATCGGTCCGAGGTTAGCCATGACCATTCTGGGAGGAAAGCACACAACTGGTTGGAGAAGGGAAGCTTTATTGGGGGTGGATCCCTGATGAGGACTGGTGGGGTGCCCCCGAGCACCCCGTCAAAAACGTCTTTTCCCCGCCTGCTTGCCCTTGGAGGACTCAGGCTGGGGGGCAGGCCGAGACTGCCTCTGAGGGCGTCTCTTATAGTCCCGCTGCTTCTTATGGGCTGCCTGGGCGGGAGTCCGCCGTGGCTTGAATTTAGGTTTTGCCGGAGCCGGGACATAGAGACCCAGAGTCTGGAGGGTCATGCGGGAGGCTTTCATGTCATGCAGCCTTGTATCTGTTTCCTCTGCAAACAGAGCTTTCCCATCAAATGGGAGATCCTGCATGGAAGACTACGCCTCGCTGGACAGCCCAGAGAGTAGGAGCCACGACGCCTGTCTCATGGACACCGCGGAGGCCACTGATCGTGCGACCGAGTCCACGGCATCCAAAGTTGCCTGCAGGGATGCCCTAGCAGCCGCTGTCCTTACGTCCACTAGCGCCTTAAACTCCTTCCTATTGCGCTCGTGGAGGGAGTCCTCAAACTTAGGCAAGGAACCCCACAGATTGAATTTGTACCGGCCCAGGAGAGCCTGATGGTTCGCCACTCGTAACTGGAAGCTCAAAGATGAATAAATTTTCCTTCCGAAAGAGTCCAGTCTTCAAGAGTCTTTGTTCTTTTGGGTCGGGGCTGGCTGACCCTGCCATTCCCTATGGTTGACCGACTCGACCACCAAGGAGTTGGGCGCCGGGTGGGTATACAAGTACTCGTGCCCTTTAGTTGGTATAAAGTACTTACGTTCCGCCTTTTTAGAGATGGGAGCCAATGAGGCCGGTGTTTGCCACAGGCATTTGAAATATTAGCCACCCCTTCATGGAGAGGCAAGGCCACCCTACCTAGTGCCGATGGGACAACACGTTAAAGAGGGAATCCGAGGGCTCCTCCATCTCCTCTGCCTGGAGGTGTATGCTCGCTGCCACCCTCTTGGTGGGCTCTAGAGTCCTCCTGCAGGACATAGGGGGGCAGGGCCGCAATCACCTCCTCCAGGTGGGGCGAAGAGGCTAGCACCGGAGGATCCACCACATGGTTGGACTCCGGGGACGGTGCTGAGGACGTATGTCCTACTGACTCCTTCCTCAGAGGTCTGGAGAGGGAGGCCGACAGTGCTTCCAAAGCTCCAGCCACTGAGCGAGCCCCCACCAGGGGCTGCGCTGGAGGCCACGGTGCCCACTGGTACCATTCGGCCGGCCACAACGCTCTGCGCCACCGCATCTGCTGTGGCACCGGCGGGACCGACTGTCCGGGTTGGCTGGCCTGGCCTGGCCCGGCCCATTGAGGGACGACTAAGGATGGAGACCGGGCTGGCGTAAGATCTGCTGCTGTCCCTGGACCGGGAGGAGCGGTGGTGCTGGGATCTATGACGGCCACGGGACCACGATCTCGACGTGGAGGACTGGTACTGACTGCTGCTCCGCGAACGGCTTCAATGGGCGGACCCGCAACGGCGAGATGCCGGCGATCAACGCCCAGGGCTGTGATGTCTTGGTGAAGACTTGGAGCGGGAGGCCGAGTGGGAACTGCATTGATGATTGTGTCGTGACCGACTGCGGTACCCTCTCTGAGGCAAGGACTGACAATGATGCCCGCCGCGGTCCCATCGATAGTCGCTCCTTAAAGACGAGCGGTGCCACGAGTCCCAGCTGGACATAACCCAGCCAGACAGTCTGGTCGGTGTCGAGGGCGATCCACCTGGACTCTGCCCCAAGCGGTCGCTGGGCGGTGATCAGCATCAGGAACGTTCCCTCGACCGAGACTGGTACCGGGCCAGAGGTGGCTGTGGGGATCCCAGCGGCGGCTTGCCTCTAGAGCGTGGGGCCGACATCAGCGGCACTCCAGGCACCGGCATGGACATGACGTCCCGGGCCGCCTGGAGGGCTTCAGGCGTGGAAGATATCCGGAGAGGCCTGTTCTGAAGGGGGCGGGCTACTCCGCTCAGCTTGAGTCGGAGGTCTGGGGCCCGGTGGGGATCAAGGACTGCCTGACTTTGGCCTAGCCTCTGTCCCAGATTTCCTCTTCGCAGCAGCACTGAGGGAGTCTTCTTTGCCCTCTTGGCGTGCCCCGTGGACGGGGAGCGGTGCTGGCTGGTCGATGGTACCGGAGGGTTGCTGCGTACCAACACCATGGTGCCGGGTACCGTTTTGGAGCGGCATGCAGGGGTTGGGGTCAGCGCCGACTCCATCAGGATGGCCTGGAGACTAATATCCCTTTATCTTTTGGTCCGAGGCTTAAACGACTTGCAAATCTTGCACCTTTCGCTGATATGGGCTTCTCCCAAGCAGCGCAAACAGTCTGCGTGGGGATCACTCCTTGGCATAGAACGCCTGCAAGAGCCGCACGACTTAAACCCCGGGGTGCGGGACATACCCCGGCCCGGGCTCACTGACTAACTAAACTAACTAAACAGCTAACTAACTACAGGTACTAACACTGAACGAATGAACAATTCTGTGGACAAGCTACAGCAAAGCTGGAGCAGAGCAGTTCTGACTCACCTTCACTGGCGGCAAGAAGGAACTGAGGATGGGGGGAGGGCGCAGCTCCCCTTATACCGCACCAGGCAGGTGCCATTCCAGGGGTCGTGGGGGGCGCTCCCCGCTATGGGTACTGCTAGGGGAAAAACTTTCGGCACCGGTGTACATGGCAAGCACGCACACCTATTGTGGAATACACATGAGCAATCAATCGAAGAAGAACTAATTGAATAAACTGAAATGAACAAAATATTCTCTCTTCACCTGCACAAGAGGCTACTGGCAGCAAAAGCTGGTTTACCCTTACAACAAACTCTAGTTCTAGGGGCTTAGCCAGTTACTTCCACCAGTTCAGTGGTTCAACTTTCTTTAAAACTTCAGCAGCAAACATGTACTGTTTGAATATAATTTAATTTAAATGATTTTAATAGATTATAAGTAGTTTAAGCTTTAACATAGGTTGTCAATTTTAAATTTAAATGTTTATTTTGAAAAAGAAAAGTGTTTTTAAGTCATCAATTTTCATCTATCTTGGGGCAAAGAAAGCATGCTCTTTATCAATAAAGCCATGCTAAATACCAACAAATCTGAAAGATTCTTCCTAGGGAGCCACTATGGCTCAGAGTCAAAAGGCACCATGTAAAGGAACAAAGTGCTGAAAGAGAAGTTTAGAATGGCTCAGAGATATTTTGTCACAAGATATCCTCTACACTAATATCTGTCAGCCCTGAATTTTCTCTCAACCCTGAAGCCTCAGCAGTTCCATGACTACTGTACCTCCTTGCTTCAAAGAGAAGGCCAGAGGAGCAGTAAGAACTATGGTGTTTCTTCATCCTTCCTACTCAGGGACTCAGTCCTTAAAACCCTGTAAGGAACCAGGACTTGGATCCTGGTCTCTGTTGATTCCCTGCCTCTTTAGAGATACTTAAAAAGCAACAGATGCCAAGGTAGAAACCTGACATGGTTCTGAAGACAACATCAATTTATAACCTATAGCCAATTGATTAAAAAGAGTTGTCTGAGGAATTTTCTAGTAGAGGGCTCTTTAATTTAGCAAAGACTTCAGATCCAATGCCTGGAAGTTGATGCTAGACAAATTCATACTGGAAATAAGGTACACATTTTTAAGTCAAGGTAAATTGACCACTAGAACAATTCTCCATCACTTGACTGTCAATCAAGACTGGGTGTCTTTCAAAGGATTCTTCTAGTTCAGTAAAAAGTTATTGGGCTTGATATAGTAATTACTGGATGAAATTTTATTATTTGTGTTACGTAAAAGGTCAGAAAGTGATCATAATGGTCCCTTCTGAACATAAAATATTAGATCTATGATAAAAGTTTCCTCCATCAAGGAAGGCTTATGTTGGTATTCACAGTCTCTAAGAACTCTTGAGGTAAAGGCAATAGATAGAGCAGGCCTGTGATGCATATGCCTCCACAAGAAACAAAAGATGCTCATCTGTAACTGAAGGCAAAGTGCCCACACCAAATGTTATGATCCATACCAGACTGGTTCCCTGAAAACGATGACCAGAACAGGAGCCAGACAAACATTTAAAATAAGTAACTACCTAGCAACAGCAAAGAAAAAAGAAAATCATAGACTAATTTGGAGCTCTAGATCATTATTTAACCTTGAGACTGAATGAGTAGCGCCCTACCAAATTCATGGCCATGAAAAACAAGAGTGGCAGCTGCTGGCCGACGGCCCAGCTCTGAAGGCAGCAGCACAGAAGGATGGTAATATCATACCATGCCATCCTTACCTCTCCGGCCGCCCAGCTCTGAAGGCAGCTCCATCAACAGTAGCAACGCAGAAGTCAGGGTGGCAATAGCACGACCCCCCTACACTAACCTTGTGACCCCACAACTCCCTTTTGTGTCAGGACCTCTACAATTATAACACTGACATTTCAGATTTAAATACCTAAAATCATGAAATTTACAATTTTTAAAATCCTATGGCTGTGAAATTGACCAAAATGGACTGTGAATTTGGTAGGGCCCTATGAATGAGGTCTAGAAGGGATCATGCAGTTGGCCTTCAATGGCTGTGGTTTCCCAAAAGGTTTTAACACGCAGGTTTCAACGGTCAGTCTACTGAAAGGGGAAATTTTGCTTCAAGTTCAGTAGGAATTTTTATACACTATGAACTGTATGTGGGCTTAGAAAAAGAGGTAAAATATGAAAATTTTTAACGTTTGCATCATGGTGTTTGCCTTGGGGGGGGAGGGGTAGAGAGGAAAGGATAAAGAGTGGAATGTTAATTCTCTTCCCCACATCATCTGCAACAGTCCCTCACTCTGTGTGCTGGAAAGGCTATTCAGAAATGTTCTATCCAGCAAATTTTGTGGGGTGTTGGGGAAACATATTACAACATGGTTTTGTATCTTTAGACAGGACCAGTAAGTGATATAAGCATATTTTGGCCCTAGTCTTTACAGGGCTGTGAAAGAGTTTGGCCCAATCTACAGAGAGAAGACCAGGCTGTGTTATAAACACATTTGAGGTACTATAACATAAAATATTAAGATTTCCCCCACTCTGAGCTTGTACCTCTCTAATCAGTGACCAATCCCAAGCCAGTTAAATAATGCAAGTACATAAATGCCAGTGTAAAAATACAGTGCAAGTAAGGTGAAATAGGACAGTTTCCAAGGGGAGGAGTATTAATCCCTTCACAGTGGGAGAGAGGTATAACATGGGTATTTCTCTACATAAAATGAAAAGAAAACGACAAGAACTTTTATAAAGAGCACTTATGACCAATAAAAAAAAAAAAAAGAGTTATGACCTGGGCGGTCAGTAGGCAAAAAATGAGTCAACGAGCACAGACAAGGTATCAAGGTTTCAAAGTGGATTTTTCCTACTTTATAGCCTACAAAATCATAGGCTGATTGCAATCATTCTTACTGTCCTAAGCAGGCTTTGGAAAACAATGTTCACTCTCTGTGACTGACAGGATGCATAGCTAACAGAAATACATACTCCACGAGATAAATTGCTGGCTTTAAGTAGGAATCATAACACTGATTAATGGGTGGTTTTATTTTTGTGGTGTTTGACTATTATATACATCAATAAAAATATACACTGACTAAATCAAACAGCAAAATCAATGGAGGGGGAAGATGTATACAAACATCAAAAGATAATCCTTGGAATTGAAGGGATTGCAAAAAAGAAAAGTCAGAAGAAGTTAAGAAGAGGGAAACTAAAGAAATGGCTGTCTGGAATCTGCAGTCCTTGTAAGAAGTGTGGACACTATTTTATATTTCTTCATGTAAATTATTTTTATTTTCCAAAAATTCCTTCCATATGTCCAAACACTTCTGTCAGGTCATCAATCTTTCAAAGAAGCTATTTCAAATATTTTGCTAGATTTTATTTTAAACCCAGAATGATACTGTTCACAACCTAAAGCTTTGAAAACTCTAAACTTTTAAAAATTGCTTTATAGTATTTTACATTGGCCCACATTTTCAAATCTGAATGTGTAAGCTTCAATGAGATTTGCAGATGCTCAGCACTTTTTCAAAAATCAGTCCATTTTTACTTAAGTGCCTACTATAGATTTAGAAGCCTAACTTTAGGCAATCATGTTTGAACATTTTAGCCATTTTTTACACAAACTCTGAAAAAGACAATTTACATTGTATCATATGTCAATCGATTTTTTTTTTTAAAGGAACAATGCCATCACATTAAACTAACCATCCAAACCTCAGGCAAAAAATCAGTCAGAGGAACGAGGGCCGATTTATATGGATTTAACATCTTGTGGTAGCTTGTAAATTGTGTCCTCAAAGCCCCAGTTTACTCCTACTCACCTGGTTCTTTGTTGGAATAAACAGGAAGGAAACATTAATTCCTCTCTGGTGAATACAAATTGAGATGGGACTTAGAGACAATTTATAAGAAAAAAGAAAGTAACTGCACTGCCCTCCTAGTATCTTCCACCTGGAGTACGTTCTTTGGCTGCAGTTTTTCTCACAGCTGTCTCCTTTTCTGAAGGCATTTACACAGTATCTAACACTATCCACTACCATGGCTACCCCTGGAGTTTTTATGAGTGGGAACAATCTCTAAGAATTACTATGAACATCAAAGACACAAGACATTTACTGAAGGGGGAAGAGGAAGAGAGCGTGAGGTAATGAGGGTCCTACTGTATTTACCTTATGTGCAGGGCATGTGGACAGCAATAGAAACCATGTAGGGAGCGATTTTGGTCAGAGAAAGAACACGGCAGCCTAATGGGAGGCCTTTGTTCTTCAAAAGGGTCTCCTTTTCCCCTTTTGTGCTTCACTTAATTCATGGCATCTGAGCTGCTCTTGAACTTGACAGACGGTTGAAGGGGGGGGATGGAGAGAGAGGGAGACAGACAAAGAAAAAAAGAAAAAGAAAAAGAAAGGACTTCAAAAGAGTTTTCCTTTGAAAATTCAGTTGTGCTGCTGAAGGCTCCAGAATCAGAAAGGGGGCAGAAAACACTATCTCCACGACTAAATTATATGAATTGTCCCAGCTGTTAAGGAAGCTGCAAGGCAGTAATAAAAAGGGGAAATAAGGAGTAAAACAGGCAAGAGCATTATTCGCCTCTGGGTGTTTTTCATTTATTTTCATCTTTATTCTTATTTTGTATGGATACAAATATTTATTAAGACACTACCAGCAAAACATCTGGTTTCCAGCAGTGTCCTGGAAAATATACATTTTATGCATGGTCCAATCAATCAAATGATTCCCCATACAGAAAATTATGTTTAAACAGCCGCAGGAAATCAAAAATAACCAGCGCCATCTGGAGGATGAACTCAGGGATGAATATTGTATATTTCTCTAAAACTCACTAAACTGAACTCACTAGTCAAACTTTTCAATTGGTATTTAATGTGAATTTCAGACATATGAAAGCTGCTAAATTTTGCTTGCACTGAGTATTAAACCTCCAATGACTCTTCAGTATGACAAGTGACAGAGAAGCTGCCAGTGCTAACAAAAGAAAAACATCAAGTTCTGAATTTTAGGAACCTCTAACCAAGTTGAAGTAATTCATTTTTGTTTTTTCTCTTAAGAATATGTTCAAATGAGCTAACTTAATAGTACAGTTTTAATAATTTCCAGGGAATATGAAATAGGGTCCCAACCTTTGTCCTCACAAGTTGGTAAAGACTACAAAATGCATCATACCTGTGTGTGCTCCATACAACTAAACAAAACACAACTTTCAACATTCTCTCTCACTCTCTCTCTATTTACCCTCTCACTCTTCTTAGAAATTCCATAACCCATAGAGTTTGTTAATCTGGTTAATGAGGATATGGACATGTAAGAATTCAACCTATACATTTCACATTCATTTTACACATTCCACAGATCACCTCAGTGTTCTGCATCAATAACACATGTAGATCTTTGTCTGTATTAAGTATATACTTTATACTAATTGTGCATCAATATGTTTTGTGTGTCAGAATTAACGTTGTATGCCTAAAGTGAGGTTTTAAATACCCATATTATGAGTATCAAAACATACAATTTTATGGGTCTTGGAATATTTTATACAAATTACTATAATGAATCATTTCTGTGTTTTTTAATACTTAGTGTGCTTGGGTTATTTTTGTTGTCCCTCAGAGATAATTATCCCATCTACTGGTTAATTAACATAATCTATACTAGAATAATGAATGTTCAACTGCAGGACCTTACTATTTCCAGAACAGAAAAACAGGCAGAGTACAGAAAATGTAAACATATACCATAGTTTTCCTACTTGACGTCAAGTGACTTTTTTATTCCGCTGTGTCTGTGTTTGGGGTTGTTTTTTTTTGCTACTGCTCTCTACTTGACAAAGGGTGTTCTCCTCATCCCCACAAAACCCCTTTAAAAATTGGGCACTCAAACTTCATAACACTTTTCATGTTCATCATCATGCATTTTGGGAACATACTTTTTTAAAATATGCTCTACAAAGTGCATCTCCTTTTAAAAATTATGTATTATGATTAACCTGCCACTGAAATGAAATAAGTTCATTTTAGTAAAAACCCCAAGCAAAATTAGGCTATGCAAATTAAGCAAACCAATATGCAAATTCATGTGCTAATTGGGAAGACACTCAGGCGCCAGCAAATTGATTTAATACAGTCCTTGATGTTGCAGAATTTGGATGCCCCTGTTCTATCGGGAAAGAGATTTGCTTGCCCTATTGCTACCATATCTACTATAGAACCCAAAAACCAGATGTCCATGTTATCTACCTAGACTCTATACAAACTGCCAAGGGCTTCTGGAACCTGAAAGCATTTATTCAGATTCCTCCATTCAATGTCACTTTTATGAGACATGTCTTCATAGACCTGGAGCACTAAAATGGAGATCATCCCTCACCCATCATCAAATTTTAAGTGACCACATGTCTAAACAGAGTAAAAACTTAGGCCACACATGAAATATTTTGTCTGAACCAGTGTTCTTTGAAATAAGACTTCTCCCCTTCCTGTCAACCAGAATATGCCCCCTGTCCCAAGTCTGCAAAGTACTTACAATGCTCTTAAATCCCATCAAAATCAATGGGTTTAAGCATCCACTTAAGTGCTTTGCTGAATTGAGGAGCCATATCCTCAAAAAAGCAAAAATATATTATATGGCCTTGTAGGAAAGTGCCCCTGAATTAGACAGAGGTCTATCTGATGCCCTGGAAACATTGGGGATAAAATAGCTGTCTTGACTTCATCATAAACTTGGTTCATAATCATGGGAAACCCATGTTTTCCTAAGGCTCCCCACTTTTAAAAAATTCTTGTGGGATTCTGCACAAGAGAAAACTGAACCTATGAGCCACAATTTTGCAAACAGTATGTGTGCATGCATGTTTTTAGACATATTAATTTGAAGGAAAAGCCTAGATTACTAGAGAGTAGTTTGAGGAAATGTTTGAGGATAAAATAAAGAGGTTTTTTTATATTTGTATTTTGAACATCAGGAGTGCTTGAGGATTAATTAATGTTTGTAAAGCTCTTTGAAGATTGAAAATGCTACATAAGTGCTATTATTAAGTAGACAGTTTAAAGTCCTTATAGGATACTAATTATGAGTAATGCACTATTGCACCAGAAATTTGATACACTCAAGAACGTTACTATGAATTTTAATCTACGGATCTTTGGGAAAGAGCAGAGGAGTTAAGCTGCAAATTTTCTACCATCTTTACCGCAACTGTTTCCTCTTCCCCCTCAAAAATGGATATACCCTGGAAAAAAGATTTTTTCTAGGGTCCATTTTTAATGTACACATCCCCAAAAGCCTTGGGGGACCTACTTGTTAAAATCAGCACTCTCCAATACCCTTCTCTGTTTGGTATGACAAAAGGTTGTCAGATGTGGAAGCAGGGATTATATCTTTGGAAGAGAAAAGGTTAGATACTTCCCCACATACAAACTGCCCATTCAACGTGGTGCTGAAGAAAACTAGTTGCTGGAGGCAGTTTCTTCCTTTATGAATAGATACAGCTGATTTGATCTTGGGGAAATATTTAGTGGAGTAGTAAATGAACAAATGTTTATGAATATTATGATACCCAGCTGTTTCTGACAATTCTCACAAGAGATTCTATTTTGTAAAAATAAGAGCGGTAGAGCAGCATATTGATGAAAGTATTTGTATGGTGCTCCAACCCAAACAGCTTTGAACATCTCAAAAACCAAAACTTAAAAAAAATGAAATTTCTGTTATGCAACATGACCAGAAACTCAACTGATATAAATATCCGCCCCTTCTACTTCAGAGGCTAACAATCTCAATAATAAATACATTCTGCACATCACAAACTGCAGTCATGTACAACATTCTGCACTAATAGCCATCTATGAATGGTTTATAAAGGCAGCCCAAATAAAGTGTACTGCATTACTGCAGCCCACAGGTCACAAAAGATTCACTGTGGCAAGATCTTTGTCAGGAAGGAACAGTTACAACTTGAAAACATTTTGAAGGTGAAAAATAATTTTACCTGTTTACTGTATTAATACAGCCTCTGAATTTGCTTTCATTCAGCTTTCATTGTGACAGGGAGCATCTAAACTAATTTAACAGCTCTGTATCCCAGTCATCTTCTCTGCTCCTCCCATCAGCCATCTTGACACTTGAGAAATTCCTACTCTGAAAAGTGGCAGCCTACACTCACTACATTAAACTAATAACTTTGCTTAAGTGTGCATTCCCGTTAGGAAGTCCTGGCAGCGGGCTGTACAAGTCCTTACATACTACAGAAAACAATTAACAAGTGAGAAAAAATTGCTTTTCCATGGCTGCCTCTACTGTAGACTCTGGGAACACACACTAAATAGAAATGGAAGGGAGGAGAATAGGGCTGAAGAGAGGATGAAACATTCTGGCCTCAGAGGAAAAAGAAGAGGGGAGAATTACATTTGTTCCCTCTTCTCAAAATGGTACCAGATGTAAGACTGAAAGACTTACGTCCATGTTCTTGCCTTACATCTTCCTGCTTCCTTTTCTTTTCATCTTTTTGTTCCATACTGTTTTCTCCCAACTAGGCAATGGCCAGAAAAAAATGGAGTATGAGCCTGATATGCCTAATGCTGCTTCTGTGAGAGGCAGGAGCAAAACTATGGAGTCAGCTGAGGGAAAGAACAGGAGGAGGAGGAAAGAAGGAAGAAAGCTGGGCACAAGACTTCCTCATCCAGATTAGGGCAGAGACTTTCAAAGGAGTTTAAGGGACACTGGCTCCCAAATCCCACTGAAATTTAACTCCCCAGGCGCCTCTGAAGATGCCAATCTAGTTGCCACCTGTCTCAGTTACAGCTAAGGATATAAAACCAGAGTCTGTACTGGTAGCAATCATGCCATGGATAAAGGCATTTTTGATCACGCCCAAAAGATAAGGCTTCTGTGTTTATCTCACTATCAAAATTCACTCAAAAACTGCAAGCCCTGAACTTAATTGGGCAAATCAAACAATACAGAGAACATCCTCCACACAAGGAAAGTTCCTTAGTTATTTGCCCCACTACACACACAGCATCTCTGGTCTTATTTGGGTTGTACCTCAGCCAACTACTGTATATACTTGTTCATAAGACGAATATTTTTGGTAAAAAAATGACGCATCAAAGAGCGGGGGTCGGCTTATAAATGGGTCTACACCAAAAATTGATGATTTTAAACTCTATGGAATCATTGAATTGAATATCATTGTCGTTTTGTTTACCTGGAGCATCTGCAGGCATGGAGCCCCTCAGCTCCCTGTGGCCGCGGTTTGCCATTCCCAGCCAATGGAGCTGCGGGAAGTGGCGCTGCGGCCACAGGAAGCGGAAGGACTCCATGCCTGCAGATGCTCCAAGTAAACAAAACATCCCGACCCGCCAGCGGCTTACCCTGATGGCCGGGAGCCAAAGTTTTTCAACCCCTGAAATATAGGGTCGGCTTATGAAAGGGTCATACAGTTTTTGCTATTTTTACCTATCCATTTTGGGGGGTTGGCTTATAAACGAATGGGCTAATGAACGAGTATAGCTCTGTGCCAGGCAGCACAGACGTGATTTAACGCAGAAGACGGAATAAGAGATGGACCATCTGTAAACTAAAGAAATGTGATCTAGATTTTGTAATATCAGCACACTGACACTTAGTTCATGCCTCTGTATATGGGATTCTGGTGCGGAACCAAATCATAAGTCCTTCCTCCCCAACTGGTTCCCCCTTACTGCTGCAGTTTTATATAATTAGTGTATTCTTGTGAAGAAAGAAGATTTTGAAGATCTACCTATGTCCTTTTTTTGGAATATTGCAAAAGAGAGTTTAGATGCTTTCTTGATTAGCTCATTTATAAGGACTGTGAAGTGTATCTGTTTTTGTTTTACTCACTCTGGTTTCACTATCACGTGCTTAAAGATCTGGGCCTTTTGGATTTATATCCTTGAATAACCAAAGACTCTGTAGCAAGGCTGAGAGATTAATATTTTACATTGTATATTTTCCCACTAGTATTAAGTATTTTTACTTACATTTATAATAACTTTAAATATATGAAGTTGGACAATAAGCCAAAGGACAAAAAAAAGGGGAAACTGAATTGTTGTGTTCTTTGACAAGGTCATCCCAGTCACAAACCATGTCACACAAGCTTCTCAGAACAGCAACTCTGCAATGTATGGACCAGCAACTCTGCAAAGCCTTCCTATAAACAATTTAAAGGAATTAATGTAATCTAAAACAAAGCCCAATTAAATAGTACTACTCATAATTAAATAGTACTGTCTCATAATACTACGTGCTCACAGATAGCATACATCCTTTATATCAGATAATATGGCTCCATTTTCCTTACCTTTCATTTTACTTGCAATTACACCACAAAATAGGTACACATATTGTCTTGACTAGTTATACAACTTCTAGTGGATCAATTTCATTTTTAAAAAAGCTGCTTCTCCAAGACAAGGAAAGGAAAGGATAGAGAGTTAGAAAGGCTACTGGACTAGAGGGAACAGCTGTCTTATTTTGTACTCCTATGATGATTTTTCATGCACCACTTGCTAATTAACATTTATTTAAATAAAGGCTTATTTACTCCTTCCTAGCTTACCCTGCCTTATTTTATCTTTCAGTGAGACTAATGTTGGATTTCTGACATACCGGTACTCATTTTTATGCAATGCATTGTGCTGCCAAAATATAGGATTATGGCTTAATTGCAGAAGTAACTGTAAATCCCCTACCTGAAATAAGTAACAGGTGCTGCCTCATATGAACTTTCCCTAAACCTTTCTCAGACCCAGTAATATTTGGCAGTACACGACTGTGACTCCTCAGCCAGCCAGTCCTACTCACCACTAGGTGATCTTTATTGGCTTATCCGGCACTATGAATTTATTTCTATAGTATCTATTTTTTAGGTCAAGAACGGGGTGTTGTTTTTGCATGGCTTTATTCTTAACCAGAAATTAAACATACAGGAACTGAATCACCTTTCATTAAGATTTCTTCACTAGTGCCCACATCTTACACTCCACTACAGATAACTCAGATTTAGATTTCTACCACCAATGCTTAATAATATTCATAATCTTCACATTTAAATAGGCTCCAAGATGTGCAATAAAGAAATATCCAATACTAACCAAATATCACAATATTATGGAACGTTTAAAGGAGAAAAAAAAAGATTAAGTTCGAAGAGCTGACACACCAAAAAGGTAAACTGCTGCTAAAAGTTCCTGCGGCCTGAATAGTATTCAATTAAATATATAAATTAAGTACTGTATTATACACAGCAGTGTTTAGAAAAAAGTATAGACTCTCAAGATGGTGATGTCTAAGAGGCTGAATTTCTGATTTCCTGGGCAGGAAAAACATTAAGTGGATTTAAAAAAAAAAAAAAAAATGTCACTGGAGTTGCACCAGGGATGAATTCAATCCAGCATTTTTAATTTAGATTACTTAAAGAATTGGTAAGAATCTTTGTTATCCTACCATCACCACATACTGACATAGCAACTTTCACCTAATGATCTTAAGGCACTTTACAAACATTACACCTCAATAGCCCTGTGAGGTATGGAATTTTACTTTTTTTAAAAATACCCAAGTGGATAAACTGAAGAATACAGAGGTTAGGAGACTTGTCCAAGATGACAAAGGGAGGCAGTGACAAAACTTAGAAGAAAACCCAGAAGTGCTAACTTTCAGACCCCTGATTTCAACCACAAGATCATGCTGTGTAAATACGGTACTCTAGTGGGGAATCAACAAGCATCTTATAAAAGCATTAACTGGTTTTGCACTCTGTCCTTCTAACACCTATTTTCTTCCACTGATTTCCAATGTCAAGGCACTAATCTGTTTCTCAATCAATTTAATGAACTGTTTCATTTAGATCATACTACTTAGTTCTTTGCTCCCCAATTAACATAATATTTGTCCACATTTAGATTAATTTCCCATCTCTTGGCCCAATCATCTAAAATATCCACATCCTTTGGAACTTAGTTGTATTATGTATATATACAATATGGCTGAGTCATTTTGTTGATGGAATCTCAAAAGTTGTGTGTGCATTTTCTGAAAGCTCTACACACTTAGAAGGTACATGGCTCTCCCATAAACAATATAAGCACTTGTCGTGTCCATCCTTTAGGGCAGTGGTTCTCAACCAGTATCCCTGAGGGTATACAGAGGTTTTACGAGGAGTACTCATCTAGATCAGTTTTTCTCAACCGGGGACTGACTCCGGGGGGGAGGGGTGGAAGGGGTGTCGCAGGGCAGGTTTAGGGGGTTGCAAGTGCAGGGCTGGCAAGCAGGGCAGTTGCCCGTGGCCCCATGAAGCTAAGTTACATGCTTCAGCCCCGGACGGCAGGAACTCTGGATTTAGACAAAGCTCACAAGTGGAAAAAAAAAAAAAAAAAACAGGCTGAAGTATCACACTGAAATGTAAGTACAATATTTATATTCCAATCGATTTATTTTATAACTATATGGTAAAATGAGAAAGTAAGCAATTTTTCATTAATAGTGTGCTGTGACACGTTCGTATTTTTATGTCTGATTTTGTAAGCAAGTAGCTTAAGTGAAGTGAACCGGGGTACACAAGACAAATCAAACTCCTGAGAGGGGTACAGTAGTGTGGAAAGGTTGAGAACCACTGCGTTAGGAGAATGACTGTTCTACACAATGCACAAGACTTGAACCTTAGTGAATGAGACTCAGGTATAACAGCTGAACCCTTCTTTTGCACCAATGGGTAACCGAAATATTAAAAACTCCAGTAACTAAAAGCAAAACATTTACCATAACTACATTAATAAACTAATAGACACAAGATGGGACACTATGTTATTCCATCGGTCTGTCAAGACACAGTCAGAAAGAACCAAATGACAATAGGAGGTCACTCTGCCCTTTATGCCCTCAGGAGGGAGAGCCTGAGGCAGGGGTCAGCAACCTTTCAGAAGTGGTGTGCCGAGTCTTCATTTATTCACTCTAATTTAAGGTTTCATGTGCCAGTAATACATTTTAACATTTTTAGAAGGTCTTTCTATAAGTCTATAATATATAACAAAACTATTGTTGTATGTAAAGTGAATAAGGTTTTTAAAATGTTTAAGAAGCTTCATTTAAAATTAAATTAAAATGCAGAGTCCTCTGGACCAGTGGCCAGGACCCGGGTAGCGTGAGTGCCACTGAAAATCAGCTCGCGTGCCGCCTTCGGTTGCCTACCCCTGGCCTGAGGACATACAGGGCACATGTGCAACCTCTACTGGACAGTGCTGGAGAACTTTCTGAACACCCGTGCATCTAGAGAGTATTTTTTCCTGCTGGGCAAGCAAGGTAAACATTATAGATTTGGTTTAATTAGCCTTATGGTTTTCATTTTTATTTTCTTCATCCCATGTGTAGAAACAGTTTCAGTCCTTGCACATTGTGAAAGGCTAAAATTAAAGATAACATCGCTGGAAGTGTACAAAGAGAAAGGAAGCAAAGAAAAGAAAGGAAAAATCTAGTGCACATTTCACATCATTACTTGATTAGTTTAGTAGCAGAAAAGAAAAAAACATGTGTGGGCCTGCGATAAGACATATAGCACAAGGTAGAGCCTATGTTTATTGCATGGTTTTACTTTTGGCAGTTAATTACACCAAAGTTTCACAGAAATTGTATGTCAATCTATTTTTCTTTTCAAAGAAAACAAAAGTCAAACAAAAGAACAACAGCTAGAATGGAGGTTGGATTTTGAAAGAAAAATGATTGTATTTGAATAGGAAAGAATCAAAGAAATAATAAAGAAAATGGGTAGAGTACGTGAAGTGAGTCAGAGGGAAGTCCTCAAGAGATGAAAAAAGTTAAGGGGAATTCCTGTGATAAAGAAACAAATTTGAGGGGAAGGGGATGAAGTGTCAGGCCTTCTTTATATATCAAGAAAGAAAGAAGAGCATATCCTCCCTTTTTTCCTTTGATGGTCACCTTTTAATATATAACACAAAGGATGATCAAAAGGAAAAGGTAGCCTGAAATTTATATTCATTTTTTGCTTGACTTGCTGAATGTTTTCAAATCAGTTTCAGAAGTTTTCCATCATGAGAAAATTCTGATCACACATTAAATGCAACTATGAAAAACACTGACACTTGGATGAACTGCATGATGATGCAGATCCAGGCTGGCAACACAGACATTGGATGATCTGATGATGATGGTGGTGATGATCTCACTCAGAGTAACAGTGAAAGAGTATGATCTAATTCCTTCAATTAAAGAGTAGTTTCTAAAGACATTATAATATAGCATGACATGAACTGCAACATACAGCCAAAACTGAAACATTAAGGTGTGGGCGAGCAGATACGTCTGGGACTGGAACATTGTTTACCCAATTAGGAAATATTCCCTCATCCCAAATCCAGATATGAAGGAATCATGCCATGCTCTCTTGTTGAAAAGATGTTTGGAGGTCTCTAGTCAATCCCCATATCATAAAACCAAGTCTCACAAGCTGGAGTGCCCATCTGGAAAAAAAAAAGCCATACAGCTCAAAGCCTTCAGGGGACTTTCATCTGCAGTGACAGCCTTAACTTCTGACAATCTGACAGACCTCCACAGATTTTTCACTTCTTGTCCACTAGTGAAGAGTGCATAGGATAATCCATTCATATGTAGATTGGGGAAATGCATGTGCTAGAAAGTAATTTTTCATGACAGAGGGCCACTTTTCTGCCCAAGTCACACTTAAGATTTTGATATAGTAACAGTTCTATAGACAGGGCCCCAAATATAACAGAGTTTGCAGTAGAATGGTGTGCCTCTACATAGGAACTATGGGCAATTTTCTTTTTAAAGAGAACATCCTTGCACGGTATATCTATTAAATTTGGCTGGATATATTCCTACCACCACCATCCTATAATTAACAGGAAATTGTCATTGTTAAAAGGGATGAAGTGTGGATGTCATGCTTTTCTGCCTGTTTTTTTTCTGCCTTCTAGAGACATCAGCCAGTAACAGACACTCAGCTGGGATCTGGGTAAGATTGTCTGAGTTATCCCTAAAAATTTTTGAAATCAGCCCCCTTCTAGTACTCCACTTAATGTACTTGTTCTACTATCAATTATTAATGCTTATGACAAAGGGATCATACAGGCTCTCCTCCCGTATCTCATTTCATTCTTAGATATTCTTTCTGTAGTTATTAACTTTTCTTCTTTCAAGAAGAATTTACCCCAGATAAACCATGACCAGACAATAATTCACTGCCCTCTCTCTTCCCAAAAGCAGCCTACAATAAAGTAGCATATAAAGTCCACTCACATACTGCATTATTTACAGACTACAAGTAACGTACGTTGTGTTCTCTTCCTTCCCAGTTCTCTTTCCTAACCCTCTTACAGTTTTTGTTTTTTCTAACCCTTCTTGATGACTTATCCCACTCCACACACACACTTCATTTCTCTCCACAGTTTCCTCTTCTTGTTTCCCTCCCCTGACAATTCCATTCTCCATGTCTTCTCCAAAGCAGAATGTTTCAGTAAAAACAGGAGAAAGTAGAGAAAAAACAGGAGCTAGACACTAAGATACTCAAATGAACAGAAGAAATTTTAAAAATAGATAACCAAACAAAATAACTCAACAACCCTTTCATACAACCTACCTTGTGGAACTTAACTCACAGAAACTAAGTCCTGAAAATCAGAGTTAGGGATATGCATATTTTTCAAATTTATTCAAGTACGGTAGGTGCTCTATCACATCATTTTTTTCCTGAAAACTATGGAAGATTTTTCTTTCAAATTGAGAAATTATCCTATTTGAGTATGTATGTGGAGAAAAATTTTCTATTATCTTTAGGTAAAGTTTATTTTTGTTTTTAAACTTGTTCAGAGTACCGCAGGGAATTGTGGTCTCAACAGAACCCCATTTATCCAAAGCTCACTTACATAAAAACAGTCTTCATCCAAACATGGGTTATATCTCCCATCCCCCATGTGCAGCATGTTTTATTTTAACAGAAACTCCCTCTTTCCTATTTGAATAGACGGCATCCTAGTATAGAGCTCGCTGCTTTTCCTTGACGATTACACCATCAAGGGGAGACTGCTCTACTACTGCTGTGCTTTGGAGCAGTATAATATGCATTGCTATAGAGAAAATTTTTCATCTTAAATTTCAATTGAAAATTATAAAGCTCTGTTTTAGTAAGGACCATTTAATGCCAGTAGGAAAAAGACCAGCTCTCTACATCAATGTGTTCAAGAAAAAGTATCACTGACTTTTCTCATGAGATGAACTTTTCCATTCCATGGAAATCTGGAAATGCAGCAAAGTATTGTTTTAGTGTTAAAATAGGGACTTCAATTTATACCAAATTCAAGCAGACTGGAGCAATTTTAGTCTCATGGTTATCACCGAAATGTATCTGGTCACCCTACTAATTCATGCAACACCAAAATTGAAACAGAGACAGTAAGCAAGGTACCCATGCAACACCTTTAGGTGACATGGTCAGTGAAAGATAATTAGAGATAATAAAAGTAATATGCTGCAATACAAGTATGACATTGCATTACACAGCTAAACTCAAGAAGTGTCAGAAATGTATTCTGGCAACAAAACATTATGAATCAAATAAGTGTCAGTTATTCTGTCTGCCAAACCAGAGAAAAGAATAAATCTTTATTTTCACACCATTGCTGGTAATTTGGTATACAGTGCCCTATTTTTTCAACTACCAATTTAATCAACTATTGAATTAGAGTTTTACCTATTGCCACTGGTGAACAGGAAGCTTTCACTGATGACTAAAGAGACATGGCATCAATTTCTGCAGAATTTAAGCTTTAATGTTAATATATCAGTTTCTAACCCTTAATACTTGTGAAAACATTCCAAATATAAAATAAATTTAAACCATACGAAGTGGAAAAAAATTGTCCTCCCTAGCCTACAGAGACAGCTCCAATACCTCTGGTTACTGCTCATAGCTTTCCCAAGAAGCAGCAGAGCATAATTAACAAGACTCTGGTCAATTTGATTGCTGATGTTCAAACTAGTAGACAGCAGTGAAACTGACAAGAGATTGATAGGAAAGATGAGACCACTGAGCAGGGTTCAGCTGGAGGCTGGGATTCTCACCAGGCACTGCCTCTGGACCTTATTGATGACTCCCATCCCATCATTCTTTACGATGGCCTTTAGCTAGTAGCATACAGTAACTTTTCAAGCTTTGCTCTCTCCTTTTAAACACTCTCTGGTAAACATCATACATTGCAGTGGCTGAAGAGAGCTAGGGCTGCCTCCCTCAGGATTATGCTCCTTCAGTTGGCCACAGTCAGTTGGCGGAAGAACTGCCAAGACATATCCTTCCTCCAGGGGCTGTGTGAGACTCACAGGCAGTGTTTCCAACTTTAGTTCGCATAGGGAAAAACCACCAAACTTGATCCTGGACTCTAAAGTAATGCCATTGCAAGTCAGTCATATCTCCACCTACACATCTCTCAGCTCTTTCCACTTGCACTCTCTTTCGGTGGATCTTCTCCAGGGGATAGCGGGGAATCTTCATAGCAGAAGCTGGCAGAACCAATGCAGCTATATTAGCACTAATCGGCAATAGGGCCCAGCCATTTTTAACCACCATGTAAAGAAAATCTGATTTGCCACTAGATTCACATAACAAAATAGTTAAAATGCCTGAGCCCTGCTCAGACAAGCACTTACAACCATTGCTACCAACTGGTGCTCTTGCACTACCGGTGGCAACTGTAATACAGGTTCCAGTTTTTCCTTGCACAAACAAGGTTTGTGTCTCCCCTTCTGACCACAGGCTCCAGATGTACTATTTACTTCTTCACACTGTGCTTCACAAGTAGCAGTGTGAAACCGAGACAATTTCAATTTGTTTCCCTACTGCTGGTGCTGGTGATCAAGAAAGGAAGCAATCTTTGCTGAAGCATCAGATGTCTGATCCTCCAATGCTCTCCTCACTCTCCACTCCAAATGCTCCTAATAGCCAAAGGGGATCATGTAGGTACTGATCCTGCACATGCTTTCTTCCCACCCATAACACTGACTAATGTGATGTCTATTTCTGAACTACACTGCCGTTAAAACAGAATCCTCCCAAAAGGGATTATTTTTAATGGAGTGGGAGCCCATGTTCACACAATCTCTGCTTTTTCCATTCTTCTTCCAGTTTGGTCCTCTCATTCTGTGTGTTGTTAACATCTTATTACACACAAACTTTGCACAATGTCTCTAGCCATCTTCTCACAAATTTCTTTCAGTGCCACCTCTATACTGCCAATAATCCAGGTCCTCTGCGTGCTCCTTTTTAGTTCTTAGGAACAACCTGCACTGTTTATTGCTCAATCATACGCAGCCCAGAACTTTCAGTTCTCACATAATCCCAAACAGTCTTTGCACCAACTGCCATAGTGCCACTTGTGAGGTGCAACAGCAGCAGATTCAAATACTGCTGGGGACTGAAAGACCTGGTCTTCATGGGACCGAAGAGAATTCTTACTTGGTAATTTTGATAATGCTGAGATGCATATACAGATAGTGACCTTTAATCACCTGTTTTTCTTCTAATGCCCGTCTCTAAACACTAAGCAGGTAAATTAGATCTGAATACACAGACTATAATGACCTTCATAGAGGATTCTGCTCTTCATCCTTCCTAGTTGCCAGGAAACAATGCTTGTTTGTTTGTTTTAACATGAAGGTCTAGTCTACACTACAAAGTTTTGCTAGTTTAACTATACCAGTATAATTAACCCATTGAAATCCTCTTAACATAGAGTAAGACCAGGTCTACACTACAAAATTTTATCAGCGTAGCTATGTGACTACGACGGCAACCCCTCCTACCCACTTCCCCCACTTCAACGTAGACGCAGCTACACCAGCAAAAGAGTCCTTTTGCCAACAGAGATGATGTCATTCGAAGAGGGGATTTACCTATATCAGCAAAAGATATCCTTATGCCAGCATAAACTATGTCTCCATTAGGAGGCTCTGCCACTATAGCTATACCAATACAACTGTATCAGCAAAGCCTTTCTAGTGAAGACTCACAGTTATATCAGAATAAGAGTGCTTATACCAGTATAGCATATACTAGTTCCCCAACCAGCATAAAATATACTGGAATAAGTACTTTTAAAGTAATAATTACAACAAGGGCTTTTTTATTTGGCATAGCTATGCCGGCAAAACATTCCAATGAAGATCTGCCCTTAGATATGACAGGAAAGCATTTCCAAATAGATGAGTTTTGAAGTGTGCCCTGTAAGCAGACCAATATTGCCTCATTCCACAGATGAGCAACGTCAATCAGCAATGTTCTAACTCCAGATCCAACATGCCAGAATTTGACTCACTCCTGGATATTCATCATATCTGACAAGTAGATAAACATGAGCAAGGATTTGCTCTCATTTTCTTTCTCTACTTCCACAAATGAAGTCACAACAGAAGCAGCTCCTTACTCTTCCAAGTTCTAATTTTTCTTTTAATTGTATTTCATCTCATTCCCTTGTTGTCCATAGCCACCTCCTCAGATTGAGTACTGGTTGCTTCTGGAAGTCTCCTCCCCTCCTTCCTCATCAGAACAGGTAGTGTGTGTAGAATGAGGTCATTTAGTTCTAATCCCATCAAATGGGAGACGCTTGCTCAACGCAGGTCATGCAGACAGACTCTGCAGTGATTAGCTGTAGAAGAAATAAGCATTTCCACCCTTCTTGGTCTGGCTTTCAATATACTTAGCTTGTGTCTACACACTGAAATTCCACTGGCCAAGTTAAACCAATAACCCAGCTGTTAAACGATAGAGACATTCAGCACAGAGGATTGTACTAGCTAAACTAAATCTTTTTTTAAAAAAAGGCACAACTTCTGTATTTAGACCATAGCTTGAAAGAAAAAAAAATTGGAACATGTCCAGCAAATGCTTCTCGTGTGACAATCGTCACACAGCAAAGGAGATGGCAAGATAAAGAGGCCAATTTTACACAGTTGGCTCTGCTGCCTGCAAATGACAAAAGGAAGAGTACAATCCAGTAAAAAATTGAAGTATGAGGACAGACAAAACAGCAGAATGCTAAAGGCTTGTCTACGTAGGAAGTTTATTGGCATAATTATACTAGTATAACTCCCTGTGTGTACGAACTCTTGTGGTGGCACTAGGAGGATTCTTGAACTGGATAGGAAAAAAGCAGAATTAAGAGTGTCAAGACATCACTGAAGAAACTCTTGGGAGGAGCAAGATAACAGGTCTGTGCCCTGCACTCTTTCACAACCTCAACAATACCTGGATTGCTGTCACCTCAGGCAATCCTTGTCTACTTGAATTATGAAGGGAGTCCCAAGTATTCTCTCTCTCCTCATCTGCAACCTACTTGGATGTCCCTTTGGTCTGAAATAGCCCCAACTTGTTAACATTCAGGGCACAATGCAAGACTCCTACTTTCTCATACTTACAGGGAGGGTTTAAAGGTAAGGGATGACTGTGTTTGTTTTTTAATTTTATAATCTTACTCCCTTTTAATGAGGCTGATGATTGAGGGTAGGTTTTCTGTTTTAATCCTTTAAAATATACAAGCCACAAAAATATGTACAAATGCCTGATTCTGGTGATAAGCCCAGTAGAAAAGCCTAAAATAAATACTTGACCCTGCAGTGAAGTCATAATACTGAATTTGTGACATCACAACTGTCTCCATAACAACTAATAACTCTCAAACACAATATAATGTCTCCACTGCAGAATCAAGAAGCAGCTGGGCTGCAATGGAAGAAATGTTCTTATTCAAAACACAAATCTTCAACAAAACAGGGAACATAGGATGTTACTAAAGGTAAGCTGCCTTTTGTATAGCTCCTATTTTATTTGCCCAGTGTGAGACTCCTTTTAAATGCTCAATCATATAGAAAAGGCCTGTTGAAGTGTATATACACATTTGTTGTACAATAAAAATGGTCTAATAAAAAACTGAAGTTTTTCCAGAAGTGAAAGTGTTTTGAAGAGTGCACCTGTTCAACTTTTATTAAAGTACAAAAGAAAAGTTCTACTTACACTTTGCTCCTAAGGAAGTCAACATAGTCACATTTTCAAAGGTACCCTATAAGACTTGAATCTTAGATGCAAGAACTTAAAGAAAAACCTCTTCCAGTTTTTGGGTATTTCAACACATCCAACAGATGAAATGTCAAGTTATGATTGCCATATAGCACATGTTCCAGGTTCAGAGCCATAGTCCTTTATTTAGTTGGACCATGGCAGGGCCCTTACATATCAGACGTTTTCAAAAAGCACTTGCCTAGCGCAATACACTACATATGCAAGATTATGAGAACTGCTGAAGCATAGTTCTCATCTGCACAACTACCAAAATCTGTTTTCTGAGTATAGCCACCTCCTATGCCACATGTAAAATACCTGCTACCAGCAATTTCTCACATTTACAAACCCTTGAAGTGTGTTCATGTAAAAGTGAGAATTAGTCTTTTTGAATCATGCTTAGGGCTTTGGCTTAGACTGAGTGATATTTAGCAGTAAGCGCTAGTCACAGTTAAGTTTCTGATCAGAGGATATGTATTAGTTTTACACACACAAAACTAAAGTCACATTTGATATTGCAATCACAGATGTCGGTTGATTCTAGCCCCAGCTCATGAAGGGAAAAGCAATGAAAATGTAGGATTTCAGATGTTCATTTGCTCAATTCAGGGTGTGTATCAAAGTTAAATTGAATAAATGAGACCCTACATTTTTCAGCAAGTGTCAGGAAGTGGAAGCTCTGTGTGGTTTTCATCTACACTTACCTACACCTATGTAACACCTGCATTTTAAATAGCAGCATCACAGAATTGAAATATTTTTTAAACAATGTTTAACATTGTACAACAGGATATTTTTATTCCCTATCTCTTTTGTAAAGTGCTTTGAGATCTACTGATAGAATACAAGACTGTTATTACAGCAGTGGTTCGCAGTGATCCAAGGATTACTGCTGGGCCAAGGAACATTTCTAGGTGGTCACAGATATTGAGCTGTTGTGACCAAAGCAGTTAAAATACACAAGCAGTAATGTTTCCCCTTTGGTCAGTCCAGGTTTCCAGAGCTATTTACCAATTAAACTAAAAAAAATAAAAAATAAAATAAAAAAACACCTCTCTGCACCCTGCATTATACCTTTTTCAGCTATTTCAGCTGTGATCAACTTTACTGACTGCACCAAAACTGGAGGACAGAACCAAACTCTAAAGCAACCAGACCTCTTACCCTACACCAGGGGTTCTCAAACTGGAGGTCGGGACCCCTCAGGGGGTTGCAAGGTTATTACATGGGGGGTCGTGAACTGTCAGCCTCCACCCCAAACCCCGCTTTGCCTCCAACATTTATAATGGTGTTAAATTAAAAACACTTTAAAATATATTTATAAGGGGGGGTCGCACTCAGAGGCTTGCTATGTGAAAAGGGTCACCAGTACAAAAGTTTGAGAACCACTGGCCAACACTATCCTTATGAATGGAAATCCTGTTTATAACCTCTCATTGGTGTAATACTACACATTTTTGGGACAGAACAGAAAGTGGGGTGTTTGGAGGACAGAAATGGTAGCCAGCAGCTGTTCCCCATTGCTTTAAAGCTTGCTTTCATTTTTACGTTCAACACTCTGCAAGTACTTCACATAACCAAATATTTCATATAATCAAGTACTACAGCCAGTGCAAGGAAGATGTCCTCATGAAAATCTGTAGTTTAAGAAGTGGTCCACAACATGAAAAGTGCTTAAGAACCACTTGACTACAGATTCTAAGAAAATGGCTGAATTGGGTTTCCCCCCAGTGAAGGTAAAATAGTAAATATATCTTTCCAAGTATTTTCCTGCAGTTACTGCCTCTGGAATGGAAGACCTGTGTGGTGGTGAAAACTCACATTTTGAAGTATATTTGTACATATTGCCGAAGTGGAAGAAAATGCAGCCGTCATAATCCAAGAAAGATGAGAAAAGTTGATGTGGCATAGTGTCTCAATAAGAGAAGACACTATAATATATACGATTTAGGTAAATTATGTATTACACAAATATGTAGTTTGTAATGTTATACATCAGAGATACAGCCAATTCCACTCACCTCCCCCCCCAAAAAAATTTCATATGCACAGCATTACCTGGGAGTTCTCAGAATTAAAGTGTCTGTATACAAAACAATACACCATTTCTGTGCCCAGGAACCAGGCAGATAACCTCAGATCAACATCTCAATGGACAGTGAAAAGGTTTCACATCTGAATGAGTTGGACAGATTAACTGGGCAAATAACTCATCAACAAGCACTAAGATTTTTCTCGCAATGCATGGGAAAATATATCAGTCATCCTCTATACTCCAAGTCTTTAAAAAACAGTCCTTTGTAAAAGAATCGTTAAAATGTAGTTGCTGAGTGAGAATCTTTTCACAAGATTCTGGGTATAAAAATTTTCTTAAGTCTTCAACTTCAGAAGGTCTAAATTACCTCTCTTGACCTCTGAGAAGCAGTATCAGCAAGAACTACAAATATTTGCCATGAATTTTGGCAAGATCTGCAGGGATTCCTTCACTGTACCCTCACCCACAAGCCCCTCATAAAACTAGAAGCTATACAAAGACTTTTTCTTTTCTCTTGTACTTGTCCCTACCTATATTTGAATCCTTTGCTTCCCACCCATCCAAAACAAAAACAAAAACACCCCAACAGGATACAGTTAAGGTAGTAAACAGACCAACTTAAACTATTGTTTGAACATTGCAGTTAATAAAAAACAAACGTTTGAATGTCAAGCACTCAGGAGTTCAAAAAACCTACACAAACAGCCTGGAAACCAGTTACAAAACCAACACTAACTTTACCCACCTTTCTAGCTTTACTTTTCTCCCCCTTATTCATGGGATCATCTCACTAATTTCACATGAAGGAAGCATAAATCTTCCCTGTTGCATATGAATTAAGTATTTAGTCTTATTGTAAAATAATCTAACCTGTGCCCACCTTCACATAAATGCAAATGATGTGAGTGGGGAGGATGACAGAAGTCTATCTTGTATATGCACGTTTTCAGAGGTTGACCAAAACCAATCATTATTATTCATTATTTGTATTATGGCAGTAACCAATCCATCATGCTAAGACCTGAACAGACACACAGTGAGAGACAGTCCCTGCCCTGAAGAGCTTACTATACCAAATAACTAGGGCCCTACCAAATACATGGTCCATTTTTGTCAATTTCATTGTCATAGGATTTTAAAAATTGTAAATTTCATGATTTCAGCTATTTCAATCTGAAATTTTGCAGTGTTGTAATTGTAGGGGTCTGGACCCAAAAAGGGGGGTTGCGGTACTGCTACCCTTACTTCTGTGCTGCTGCTGGCAGCAGCGATGCCTTCAGACCTGGGCAGCTGGAAAGAGGCAGCTGCTGGCCGGGAGCCCAGCTCTGAAGGCAGAACTGTAGCTAGCAGCAGCGCAGAAGTAAGGATGGCATGGTATGGTATTGCCACCCTTACTTCTGCACTGCTGCCTGCAGAACTGGGCCCTCAGTCTGCAGCCGCCACTCTCTGGCCGCCCAGCTCTGAAGGCAGCAGTGCAGAAGTAAGGGTGGCGTAGTATGGTATTGCCACACTTACTTCTGCGCTGCTGCTGATGGGGCGTGGCCTTCAGAGCTGGGCACCTGGCCAACAGCCACTGCTCTCCTGCCACCCAGCTCTGAAGGCAGCACAGAAGTAAGGGTGGCAACACCACAATCCCCCTAAAATAACCTTGTGATCCCCCTACAACTCTTTTGGGTCAGGACCCGCAATTTGAGAAAGGCTGGTCTCCCCCATGAAATGTGTATGGTATACGGTAAAAGCACACAAAATACTAGATCTCACGGCCCAGGATGCATTCTTCATGGCCGTGAATTTGTTAGGGCCCTACAAATAACAAAAACTAACCTCTGAATCTCCCTAAAATACTTTAAAACATCAATCCTCAGATTAGTAAACCAAAATGGAGTATCTGAGTCAAGTCATTTTTGAGATATCACTCCAAAAATAACTGATTTTTCCCACACGAGTAAGATGCCCTAGACATTTCCCTCAATTTTTAGCTCTGACTGAGGATCACACACAAGAAGTTTCAAGCAGATTGGTTTAGATTTGACCAAGTTAGAAAGGGCTTATTGGTTCACGGTCAGGCTTACAACACTAATCAAAAACTTAACTAGTGAAGGACTATCCTTCTACAAGTTGTAAGACAAGATGGGTCATTCTGTGCTTCATAAGCTAATTCCTTTTGTTGCTACAAAGTTTACTGCCCATAACTATTCAAAACTTAAGTTCACAGGCAGAAAAAAAACAGTAACTTACCATTTACTTAGACCTACACTTAAGCTTCAGTGTAAAAGTATTTATATTAAATCAGGTTGCAAGACCCATAGCTAGGTCCAGTCTGAAGTTATAACTACCGTATTGAGGACAACATTACAATGCAGTACTTCAACAAGGACAGGACAAATCATGTTTTAGCCAGATTCACAAATAGAGCTATGAGATTGGACTAGTACAATTTCAGAACACAGATCAGCCCCAACTACACAGGCACTACTCTGTGGTTATTGGGTTCCACAACACAGCAGACTAAGACCTAAATTCAACATCACAATAAGATAAACTGAGGAAGCTCTTACCTCTCAGTGCCAGAGTCATTTTAGTCTATCTGCAGACTCAAAGTGCATCATTTTACAGTATCAAGGTTATCCTCACAGTTAGAAGAGGAAACAGCTTTAAATATTTGTGTTCTAGAATTGTGCTAAGCCCTGCTGACATCCTATATTGTATCACAATTCCAGAACATACTTAAAACCCACAGGGTCCTTTCATGGAGCTAGATGCAGCAGAGTCTGGAGTCTCCACCACAAATCCCTTCTATAGGGACAGAAGCAGCAATGGTGGTTGAACCCTCCCCCCCCACACCTACCTCTTCATAGGGCTGGAGACCTTTCCAGAGCAGGAAATGGAATTTCCACCACTTTAGCCCCCTTTTCAAAATAGGTAAAAAGCAGTTGGTGGGGGAGGGGAAGTCTTGCAATTCCTCAATGAAGTTGTAGATGGGCAGGGTGGAGGAGGGATGTCTTCGTCCTTGGACCCCAACATAAGAGCCGATGAGCACTAGGCAGTGGACAATGAAGACTGACATCCCAGGACCTGTACACAGGGCCTAGAGAGCACTGGGAATTGGCTGGAAGTGGAGACATAGTGGGAGAAATGCCACCTTCTGTTTTAAGTGCAAGGCACATTTCCTTGACCTTGTCTTCTCTAACAAACCATATATATTTTAAAAACCCTACCAAAACAAGACATTCCACTGCATTCCTGAGGAGAGGGGAACACAAACATGTGACAAATGTGTATCACGCTGCTTAATGCACCATTGGAACATTCTGAGATATTACAGTGATAAGCGCAGTATAAGAACCTAAACAGAACAGAATTTCTATTATCTAGTCTCAGGGTGGGGGGAAATGTGCACAACCTACAATGCCGCCTACCAACCCTGTATGTTGCTCCTATTTGTGTGGGTTTAGAAGCCAGGAAGACATGGTCAGAAAAATTAATTTGGTGAGGACTTGGAAGCATATTTTTCAAGACTGATCTTATTCAGTTTGGTGAAAGCTGCAGAGACTTCAGGTTGACTGTGTTCCTTATGCTGTCTCCCCTCTAGCTTGTTTTGGAGAGGGGAATCTCTGCACTAACACCTCCGCAGCCAGGCCACAGACAGTTTCTACCATCATGTCATCTAGACCTTCTCTGGGAAGGATCTGATATGTGGTGGTTTAATATAGCAGCTGCTGGAATCTTGTTTACTCTAGCACAGTGGTTCTCAACTGGGGGTCCGCGACCTCCTGGGTGGCCAAGGGACCCTACGGCTGAAACCCAGAGCTCAGGCGCCCCCCTCCCACTGCAGTGCCAGAGCAGGGGGTGGCAGCTCCACACACACACCTTCCTCCTCTCCCCACCCCCAAGACTCCCACCCCCTGGCCACATCGGAGGTGGAAAGCTCAGTCAGGCAGTGCAGGCAGCTGCTGCTCTGGCTGGTGTCATGGAGCAGGAAGCCACGGCATTCCCCATGTGCTGCTGGTGCCCAGGGTTGAGGCTGCTCCTCAGCTCACGCAGCTGGTAAGAATTGCCTAGGCAGGGGGACCCTGCTCTGTGGCCGACAGAGCCCTTGGGGAGCTGTGACCACAGGGGAGCCTTCCTGGCACACAGCCCCTAGTATCCCCTCCCTGTATCCTGAGCTACCCCCCTGCCCGCACACAGCCCCTAGCTACGCCCTCCTTGCACCCTGAGCTACGCCCCTGCCTGCACACAGGTCATAGCTACCCCCTCCTGTACCCTGAGCAATTTTCAAACTTTTTGAGCTTAACCACACACACAAACCAGACAGGCTGGATGGCCTGCTGAGGTGAGTCAGGGGGTGGAGATGGCACTGCCTTCCTGGACCCTGCTGTGCGGAGCTGACCCAAACCCCACCGTCCTCTGCCCACCCAAAATAGAAGCCAAACTACGCCTATGCCTGAGGGCCCACCCCCAGCCCTCTATCCCCCACCTCCCTGCGGGGCCCTGGAGTTTCTATAGCATGTTGAGGGGGATCCTCAGAAACAAAAGGTTGAGAACCCCTGTTGTAGCACACCCACTCTAATACAGGTGGAGCTGCACCAAACAGTACTGCAATAGTGGGAGGCTTGTTTTTTGTTTGTTTGTTTAAGGGCTCGTGTATGCTCAACTTGCCCAAAGCCATAAAGAGACATGGTGTGCGGAAATGGCAATGGAAATCGGAAGCTCCTGGCTCCCAACCCAGTGTTAAGTACACAGAAGCTTAGATTCTGAAGAATCTTGAAAGATGGCCCTAAAGCCTCAGAATTCCAAGATTTCTCATCACAAGCTGTCTAAAACACTCTGAAGAAGTGTGAGAACAAGTCAATGATAGCAGAGGCCCAAACTTCAATATAAGGATGACTGAAACCTACTGGTAAACTCCATTTGTTCATTTATATCCCCTTGAGCTATTCAAATAGTTATAAATGTTTAAGTTGTGCACTTCAGTTCCATCTTAGTGAATTTTACATTGGTCTTGAAATAAGATGCACCACAGACTCGTCCCACATTTTTAAATGGTGTAGCCTTCTTTCCAGACCGGGAAAAGAGCAATTGTAAGAAATACAGAAGTAGGAGGGGGAAGGCGGGGGGAGGGAAGAGAGAAGAGGAGCGCTAGCAGTATTTGCAGTGAAGTTGTTTGCTGGCACCACCAAGCTGTGCGCTGCTCCTCAGATACCCCAAGGCGCCTTAAAAAAACAGAATTCAAGTTTTTTTTATATAGTTTCAGCTTCCATAAGAAATAGACAAATGAAAATGAAAATAATACCCTTATTGGTGCTAGAGATCAGCAGGGTAAGAAACAGAACTGTGACTAAAATACACTTTGCAAGGAACCTCTGCAGTAGGATTCCTGGAATAAGCTTAAACCACATTTTTTATTCAAGAGATGATTAACTAATAATACAGAAATGACTAATTCATGAAATGACTGAGTCATTTCTACCATTATCACATGCTCCTCCCCTTGACAAAATCCAAGTTGTACAAACCTGCTACTTTGCATTAGCATGGTCAGGCACAAATTAGTAAATTGCATGTTATTTTGAAATAAAACAATCAGAGGAGGAACAAATGGCGAGGCAGTTTGCTGCAAAGAGGACAGTGCCTCATACTAGTCTTTCAACCTGAGAAAGGCAAGTAAAATTAGGGTAAGTCTCCAAACTCAATGAACAGGATTTTGTCTATTTAAAAAAAATCTGAATATTACAATGCTTACCATTTCAAGGTATTATCTGTATATATCTTTCTTCTCCAAAACACTGTTCTAAGCTCTACAGTATACATTTCGTGATTTCAAAATAAAATTTAAAAAAAATCCGAGCTACTTCACATATAGTATAATTAGGGAAATTCAAATTCCAACAAAAGTACATGATGAGTGAAAGCTTTAACTGTGATGCATGATTTATAGATTAACAAAATCACTCTCTGAAATAGGTTAAATGCAGCAAGCTAGTTGGCAACTTTGTCTAGTCAATTTTAAAGAAATAGATACTAACTACACCTAAGTCCCCCTGCCAATCTGATTTTTGCAATCTCATTTTCTTTTTTATTAAAAAAGGTTTCTCTCTCCAATTTGCTGTGTGAAAGATGTTTGCACGCAGGAAGCCAATTAGGTCTTTGTCTACATCAGACCTTTTTTCATAAAGATTCCTGACACTAGTAGCTGTAGTGCAACCAAGGTGCCACTAAAGATTTGTCTTTGAACATCTGTTTTGTCTAACCCTACTTAAAGCAGGTCTACATATTACACTGTAGTTAAAAATTCTGACAGCCACCAGCACCTTATTCATACTAGCACTCTCATTATTGCTACCATTGGAGGAGATGCACAGGGGGTATTAATGGTGAGACTTTAAGAAAAAAGTTTAGTGCATATACAATTTAACTGAGTATATACATGGGGATATGGTGAAGCTGATTATACAGAAAATGTAGTCAGATACACAAAGTAAACAAACTGAAAAAAACAGTAAGATTTTTCTTAAACTTCTCAGATGATATATCTTAGGGGAGGACTGAAATGTTAAAAGGCCAAAAAACTTCCACCCAAAAATGTAATTTCTAATTTGATGGTCTCCCTTCAAGCAGAAAGGCAAAAACTCTGCTACAAACATCTATTAATAAAACTTGGCACTTACATAGCACTTCAATCTTCAAATCACTGTACAAAACATTAACTAATTATCTCTTCTCTGACGCCACAAAATCTCTGAGAGACTGGTATTTATTATCCCCATTTTACAGATGTAGTCTGAGGTCACATAGCGAGTCAACTCAGTGACAGAGCCAGGAATGGAACTCAGGAATTCCTGGATCCCAGCCTAGTGCTTAAACACTAAACAATATTGCCTAGTAGCCTCAAATTCATTAATACAAGTAGCCATTAGCAATTCATTAACATCCTCTTTCCCACAAGAAATTTGTAGTATGCTAATGAAGACCTACTGAAAAATAATCTGACAAATTTGGACATTAGCTGACTGCAGTTCTGCTAGTCAGTTGTGCAGTCTGCCAAAGGTAGGGAAAGGAATTAACACAGAAATTTTAAGTATTTTCTCTCTAGGAATTGAAATGATGAAGTGTAACAGAGTCTGTGAGGCTCTTATCCTCAAAGCTTAATAAAGTTAATGCACCCAACTGTGAAAAGGAAAAATAGTCACATTTACAGAACTTCCTTTAATTAGCAGCTGTGGAGTTAGACAGGTTCCAAGTGAAGTATAACTAATTCAGGAACATACAGTGAAAGATTACAGGAAAAAATTAAATGTATGTGATTCCTCCCCATTTCTACTGCTGTACCCAATGCGATGCAAGCCCACACTTGGGCTGCAATGTATTGCAACACATCACAATAGGAACATGGTGGGAAAAATTGTTAATGCAGAAAAGAATCTCTGCAGTATCAAGCAGCCAGTCAGTACTGTAAGTCTATACAATGACATAAGAGTCCCTCATTCACAGGATACCAGCTCTGTACACAGAGCAAGTAATATCAAGTTTGGAGCAATCAATTTAAGCTTAATTTTGCTTAAAGGTTCAATCTTGCTTTTATTAACCGTGTAAATGGCACTTACTTGTATTACACTGATTAGAAATATGCATCTCATACAAACTTTTGTCATCTACAAGGACCAGAACTGTAACTGCTTCTCTTAAGATGGTATGCAGTTTTAGTTATAGTCAAGTAATTGAGTATACTTAATTAGCGGCTGTTTGAAGTGGCAAAAAAAAAAATGCAGCCTGCTGTAACAGAGTGATTTTTAGAAAGTGGAATAAACTATTGTAGAATGTAACAAATTAAAAACACTAAACTTGCATGTTAAGTAGTGTAAATGCTTTTTAAAGTCCTTGAAGTTCACAAAAGAATCAGGACTTGGTGAAAGTGAGTGAAAAATTACCACTTCCCACAAACTCTACAACTCAGCCATACTCCACTGAGCATGCCAAATTTTGTTATGCCTATGCATGTCAAGGTCAACCCACTGAAGAGGGCAACTAATTACTGCAAATTTTTCACAAAATTTGGCAAGAGGGGGGGGAAATCAAAGAAGGATGAATGGCCTATGGAAAGGATGAACAATATTTCACTTCTTTAACAGGAAAAAGGGTACAATGATAGATCATATAAAAAATTAAAATTTAGACACCCCATTCTATCAAGCTTTTCTGCACATTTAAACTTGTGTCAGATAAGAACTACAACTAGAAAGGGCTACTCTGTTTAAATGCAACAATGGCAATTCTGATTGGACCATCGTGCTTTAAGTGATGAAAATGCTTCAAAAATCTCATTTTCTAAACAAAGTAGTCATCAATCATCAGGACCTTGACTACAAGCAGGAACTATACTACTGTGTTTATGTAATATTCTGGTACATTCCCACACAACAAGCACAGAATAATTGGTGCTATACCAGGCTTAATAGCTAAAGATCAGATCTGAAAATTGCATCAATTTCCCCATATATACATATGCTAAACATCACTACTCAACAAAGAAAGTGTCAGAATCTAACCATTTGCTTCCTAAAGACTTCAGATTTGCTTCAATTAGGACTATAGAAAGGGTTTGTTTTTTTTTAAATCCAGTCACTAGTGGCAAGAGGAAAGCTTTCTCTGGAAAGGGTGGGGGCCCAAAAGATATTTTCCTTTCATTTAAAAAGTTAGCAAGCTTCTAGATTTTGTAATTGCAAATATAACCTTCCAAATGTGAACTAATACAGTGTTGTCTTCCCGAGTCTGCAGAGAGGAGCAGCAGCAATTACTGCCACTGTTTCACAGCTCTCCTAACCAGCAAAGTAAAATTCACTTTTAATGGTGAAAGTCAGAGTCCTCTTGGTAGATGAAACTGTCAAGAATCATGTCAGTTTCTGATTTTCTGCTGCCACTGAAAACCAGAAAACTCTGGAGGGATAAGAGAAAAATTCCTTGTCCCTTCCATCAAATGGAAAAAACAGGATAAAGTTTCAAGTTTAGCAGACGACTACTAGCCAGAGACCGATATCGAAAATGGAGCCTCACTCAAGATCCATTGAAAGCACCCTGACAGAAATCGCAGCTCGGGGGAAAAATGGGCTTCTCGCCCAGATGTTGCTGCTGGTTTGCACTGGTGGAGCCACCTTCCATTCTAACCGTATCATGTGGGAGGGTTCAGTAAAATTTTAAGCCATAACCTTAAGTATACAACATCAGATTGAGGTGGACAGATGTGTTTTAGCATGTAAATGGCAAAATGCTGGGTTCATAAACCTCAGGTCAGGCATGTGACAGTACAAGGCCAGAGTCCAGCAATCCATCCTTTAAGAATTACTAAATTGTCAGTTAGAATCAAATTTTTGTTTGCAAGATGTGATGTACACTTTTATCATCTTGAATAAAATATCTACAGTCTCAGCAGTGGTTAAATTGCTGCTATAAAGGAAATTGTCCTCAGATAAATGGTTTCTCTATGAGAAGGTTTCACTGCTACACCTCACCCCAGGTCAATAAATCAAATTAACTGCACCTTGTCCTCTGGCCGGTTACATCATCAGCTTGACCACATCTTGCGAAGCGAGTGCAAAAACATATGCTATTTAAGGCATGAAATCATATTACTGCTTTTTGTCCAGCCAACCTCGTGCTGCTGGTCTGTGAAGCAGTCAGTCACCTGAACAGTCTCATTATAGCATCTACAGATTTTTTCTTGCACTATTCAAGTCCTGTCTTTACCAAGGGGGGAGGGGGAAATAGGTAGTAGTGAGACTGATTATTTTAAAATTAAAATGCTTTTCATTAACTGAAGGCTAGTATTTTGTAACAAATTAACCTTCAAAGCAAACTCTACAAAATACGCTGACTGCACTATTATATGGACTCTTCTTAGCCATGCTTCAAAGATGTTTACATGCTAATCTGATATGGCTACTGTAAGATACCCTTTGGTCAAGTCCCTTTCCTCCACAGTTGAAAACAATGGTCACTAATGAGAAACCACACAATTTTATCAACACTAATGCTACGTTAAAATAAAATGACTCCATTACCTCCCTTGAAAAAGGAGTCCATTTTGCTTGTTGTCAAGTTGCCTGGTGTCTGGCTAAAACATAGTTAGCCCTGACAATTTAAAGGGGGAAATATTTTTCAATTTTCACTCAGCCAACTATGGCACACAAACACAGAAAACTTATCTTGTTTTTGTTTTCTCTTCTACTGTCAAATTTCAATTAAAAATAATTCAGAAGGGCCAGGGACACTGACAAAAGCTTCAAACACACAGGACTTCTATACAGCATCCACATTTTAAACATCAATGAGAAAGAGGTTTATTTTATGTAATGTTATATGATCCAGTGTGTTACAAAATTAAAAATTCAAGATTAGCTTCTATGTATTAAATCTAGTTTGTATTTGAGGATAGGAGGGAGGCTTTTTAGATTTTGGAAGTGTTCTCACAGCCCCATGAAGTATAAATTAAAATCAACTCCTTTGTAAAATAAATAAATAAATAAAAAAGTAAATCGGGGACAAAGGGATGAAAAATGCTCAATACTCACTGAAAAGCAGTTATGAAAGGGGCAACTTTACAGTCTTGTGTTGCTATAAATTAAAAATAAGCCCTTTATTTAAAAGACATGAGTGTGTGAGAAGCTGTGAGCAGTTCTGATGCTGCTCAGGCCCCAGGAGGGTTTTGTTTTTGCTCGCGGGGGTGGGATGGGGGGGGTCATTTCGGTTATTAGTAAATAAATCAAGCGGCAGAGACTGAGGCCTAAGCGTCTGCCAGAGGAGCCAGGGCCTACCTCTTCCTCCCCCCCTCCCCTCCCCACACAGCCTGGGTTTGATCTCAGCCCTGTGGGTTGCCAAGAAAATTTAAAAAAAGCGAGAGAGCAAGAAAGAAGAATCATATTGAACCACACAAGCACATGGGGCGAATGTAAAATATAAACACGGCTTTGGGCTCTGAGTGGCTGTTATTAAAGGTCTGAATTACTAAACATGAGAGGCGGGGAAACTCAGGCGGCCATTTCAATAATATAAACCTCCCCGAATTAGACATTATTCAAATGAGAGAGACACACAGAGGGAGAGCGAGCCCGGCCCCGCACCCCTGGCAGCCAGCCTGCCACCCTACCCGCCAACGCTGCACCCCACGCACCCCTCAGAGCATCGCTCTTAGACACCCCCAGGGGCCTCTGCCGGGGCGCCCCGCACTGCGCAGCTTGGCCTCCCTCACTCCTGGGGAAAAGGGGGAGATGTCAGGGCAGCCCAGCCCCCCGGGTAACAGAGACCCCCCCAGCCCCTCGCCACCAGAGACCCCCCCCCAAGAAAAGTCGAGTGGGGTTAAGGCACCTTCGCTGTGGGGGGCGGAGGGAGACCCCCGCCAAGCTCCCCTCCCTCCCCGGGCCCTCCGCACCCAGCCCCCCGCTGCAGGCAGGCCTGGGGCTCTGGGGAAATAACGCTGCCAAAGGGGGGTTGGGTGGGGGCTAAGAAGCCAACCCATCTCCCCCCACGCCCCAGCCCCGCTCCCTGCCTGGAGCAACAGCGCGGAGGGGACCTCGGCCCCACTCGGAGGGAGGGTGCGGGGTGCTCGCCCCCCAGCTCCCTGCCCGAGCCGGGCCCGCTCCGCCATGAATATGTAAAGCGGCTTTATTGTGGGCGTGCGGGCGCTGCCAGCCCGGCCCGGCGGCCTCTGGCCGGGTTCGGGGGCGGGGAGGCGCCCCCGTGCCCCCCGCGCCCCTGTGTGTGTTTCCCGCACGGGGAGGCTGCCGCCGCCCCCGTTCCCCCCTGTGCCGTTAATTATAATAATCCGGAGTACTAATAAATTATGCTAAACGGGGCGGGCGGGCGGCGGGGGGGCCACGCGCGCGAGTATGAATATGAATATGTAAAACGCAGTAATGATTACCTGCCGCCGCCACCGCCGCCGCCGAACTCTCATCTTGACTCGCTGCTCCTCCGTCCGCCATTTTGAATATTTTAACCAAAATCGGCCGCCCGATAAACCCTCCCTCGCTCCCTGCCCCCCGCCCGCCCCAATCGCGCAGCCGCCGTCTCCCCCGCCCCGACTCCAGCACACGGCCTTTGCGCATGTGTGCTCTACCCCGCCCTCCCTCGCGGGCGACCGCTTCGCGCTTGCGCCGTCCGCCCTTCCTCCTCGCTAGCCCATTACTCCCGCACCCCCCCGTGTTTACCCTGCCAGTACGTCTGCGCATGCGCTACTTCCCCTGCCATTCACCTCTGCCCCTGCCTTCGTTAACATGTAAAGGGCCTCGACACGCGCGCCACCTTGTTGCCCACCTCCCCACTAGAGAGTGCGCCCTTGCGCAGTGCGAGTGATTGGCTGGGGACTGCGCTGTTAGTTGCTCCTTGTCTGCTTTCTGGGGACTCATTCCAGCTCGAGTGCAGCAGGGCAGGCCCCGCCCCAGCGGAGGTGCATTGTGCCACTGACACGCTGGCGTATCGGTGTATTGCTGTGTGACGGGATTGATCGCTTCTGTATGCTGGGGGGGGGGGGGTCAAGGGTATTAAAACCATCTATGCCAATTACATTTCCAGCTGGGAGTTGGTCTGAGGACAGAAATTGTCCAACGTGCATGTCCAGACAGACAAGGAGGCCAGCTGGGGGGCGGGGGGACACACTGGTCCCTATCACCTAAGGCTGAGCCCATGGAGTAGGCACCTGGATGTGGCTTTTTCACAATGTTTTGTTACTTCTGCAATATATATATACCTGACAATCAAAGGAGACCCCTTGTACTTATGCGAAGCTTGCAGCAAGATAAAGGCCAAGGCGGTTAAAAACAACAAGAACACCAGGCACATTAAAAGAAGAAATGCTTGTGGCACATTCTGATTTAGTTTTTATTAACTATTTTACTGCCAGCAAGCTGCTGGGGAGTAGCATAAATAGGGAATCAGAGTAAGTAAAATAGATAACCCTAAATGAAAACATCTTCAAATATAATGGTTAGATTGATGAGGCATCTCAAAAAAAGAATCTGCAAGTGGTGTTCTGTGAAAATACCCATCACAACTGTTATGTGCAAGACAGGTACTCCCCAAGCTCAAAGTGAAATTAATCCCCTATGTATAAAAGGGAATTGAATAATAAGAAAATGAAATAGAACCTTCAATTCTGTGCAGAGCAGGGTGTGTGAGTGGTGGTCTTTCATATCTTCAGAGAAGAACAATTACAGGAAAGTAATTTTCTCTTTAAAGAAACCCGTCATAACACATCTCCAGTCTTGGACAACACAAAACTCCAGGGAGATCTCTCTTAAACAAATACTTTAACCTCTCCTATACTCTGCATCAAATTTGACTGACCTAAAAGGAAAAGAAAGTCAGACTTTGTGCCTCACTCATCAAAAGTAGACAGTGTATATTGGGGTCTACAACTAACATTGGCTTTATGTTAAAAACTTCCATAGCCTTACAAAGAAGAGTGGACAATAATCTTAAACAGGTGAGGTGAGAAAACATTGCTGGTCATGTTGCTGAGTTTAAAAACTCAGCAGAATTAAGTTAAAATGATTAAGAACTTTAATCGTATTCCTTATAATATTTTGTTGCACACATCTACACACAAAAGCCAGGAATATTATACCCCATATAAAGAAAAAGAAGAAACTGAAGAGAGTCTATGCAATATTTTTCACTAAGGGCCTGATCTGAAGCCCATTACGAGTCTTTCCATTGACTTTGATAGACTTTTTTGGATCAGACCCCAAAACAACAAAAACTCCAATCAGTTTCACTACTAATATTCAAAACTCTGGTTAACAATGACACTGGGAAGAACCGTATCTTGCATGCTGCTGCTTGAAAAAGTTATGAGCAGCAGCAGAGGCAGACACTGGAGGATCCAAAAAAGAGAGGCGTGGGAAAGATTAGAGCAGAGCTGCCCCATAAGGGCTGCATCAGAAAGAATTTTTTCTTGAAAACAGTCTAGGAGTGTTCTTCTGAGTATGTGATTTTTGTTCCTACTGTAAAGTCTCCTAATAACCCAGAATATATTGGTGGAAATTGACTGTGCTATGGAATGGTAAAGAAAGGCCTTCTAATCACATTGGTTCCATGTCTACATTCATTTTGATGATATTCCATGCTACTTATTAGATACGTTATCATTCAGAGGACCCATTTGTCACTAAGGATGGATGACTCTCCAGAATGAAAATGTAAACAGAAGCACACTGGATTGCTACTCTTCAATTTTGCCTCCAGCTCGTCCTCCATGGGCCAGCCAATCCAATTTTAGGCCAGATTACATCAGCAGTACAGCTAAAGTGATCACACCTCACCAAAGAAACTGGCCCTTTGTCTGCACCTTTAAGACTCTACGCAGCTCAACTCTTGCATGCATTTAATCTCCTCTCCCACTGCTTCTCATCTCATCCCTGCACTATCACACCTGTATGCGGCTTCCTATTACCATCGTCTCTAAATGATCTTCTCTCTCGTCTTCTCAAGGACAACCTATTTAATCACATTTAATCTTCTTTTTTGCTCTTGCATCTATCTGATTCAAGTTATCATCCCCAACTGTAATTCCAAAATGCAACCTTCCACAATCTTCAGGAATATCATCCAAAATATGGTTCCTGTTTGACTAGCTTTGTTTAACAGCAAAAGAACAGCACTCCCTTTGTACTCCATCATATCTGCCCACATAACCTCTCTGGCTCCCTCTCCAGAGACTTCTCTGGATCTCTATCTGCATTCTCCTCTCACGTTTACTTTGACGCATCTCTTTCTGGCTCTTTCCCCAAGGCGTAACCCAGGTCTCTGTGGCTATATATCCAGTAAAGCTTGGCAAATCATTGGTAATGAATAATTTATTGGACAAATCTTGCCTCTATTTCTGTTGTGAATTGTCTTCAAACAGATTGTGATTTTCTCAAGTTTATTTCTTATTTGAAATTTGTTGCCAAATACTTCTTGGCCTGTGTCTTATTCACAAGCAATTTGTTGTGATTATTTGAAATTCAAGATGATTTGACACATAGGCGACACATAGCTCAATTCTGCAAGGTACTGAGGCTCCAATTCCTCAAAACAGTTAAGTATTTGCATAATTTTGAGTCCATAAGCTGTCCTGTTGAAGTCAATGAGACTGTTCACATGCTTGATGGTAAGAATATGCTTAAGTCCTTCACTGATCTGGGACCAGAGTGCTTAGCCCCTGGCAGGATGGAGCCCCCAGTTTGCTTCTGTTCCCTGACTGGATAAGTGCAACACATAGAATCAGGTTTCTGGTATGAATACTTGCACATGTAAGTTCAAAATTTGCTAAAAAAAATCTCCATTTAGGTGAATGTTCCTGCCAGTGAATTCACTTAATGCAATACTCAAAATGAACACATACAAAAAGGGCATACATTCAGTCAATGGAAATTCTTTTAAAAATTCAGTTGAATATATATATTTTTTTTTACAGTATATACCCATTTCTAATTCCCAATCCCTACTCTAGGCCTCTTTTCACAATTCCCCCCGGATCTCTGGTTGTTCCAGTCATTGAGGTTAGATGCCCTACCGTCCCCTGTACTGCTAGTTGTGTCTATGACCCCAGATCTTCAGTGCTAGTAGTATTGCCTCTACCCATCACCAGCTCTAACTTATTACTGTTTTATAGACAATAATTTACTGCATTGGGGGGGGGGGCAAAAGAAATACAGATAATTATATATAAGCAAAAGGCAGATTGGGCAGCAAATCCAACCCTTCACACAGCCCTAGTTCAGGGAGAAATTAAGAAGCATGCTGTATGCACCTATTTTTGGAAGGGGCTTCCTCAGCTGATTCCCCCCCACTCCCCTGGCAGTTTCTATGCTCTAACTTTCTCCCTGGCTTCTTCTCTTGCTCCATTAAATTTCCCTTCTGCAGCTTGTGCTCATGTCCCTGATGCTGTTCTTTTCACATACTTTATTTCCTCCCAATTAATTTTTCTTCCCAGCCTGTTCCTATCCTCCTCAAGGAGGTGCTGCTCCTATCACCATGCTTTCTTATGTCTTCTCATGCACTGTTTAAAACTGCCCCCCCCTCCCCCCCAACTGCCATGGAAACGTATGGTCCTAACATTCTGTCCTTTCTCCTCTTAATGAGGTATCAGCCTTTGAACATTCTGCTTGCCATTAGCACAGCAGCAGAGGAAAGAAATATCACTTCTGTGTAGCCCCCTTCCTCTTAGATCCCCCTCTCACTTCCACACCATTCACCTCTCTGACTCTCTCACGATTCAGGCTCATTTTGAACACCTCTCTCTTTGGCTTTTCTCCAGTTCCCACAGGCAGTATCCACACTTCTTATAGAGATCCCAGCTGAGATTGTGGCACCATTTGTGCTAGATTCTGTATATACACATAATAAAAGACAGCCACTGCCCCAAAGAGTCTGCAATCTAAAGAGAAGACAGGCAAAGCATGACAGGAAGGAGGAATTATTATCCCCCTTTTACAGATGGGGAAGTGAAGAGCAGAGAGCAAAGTAAAGCGCATAAGTAGGCTAGGAAGGATCAGATTGTTGTTGGCAAATATCAGTTTCACCATACATACACAAACCGACCAAAAAATATTTCCATCGATAATTATCAAAATTTATAAATAGGCAAAGTAATCAAAATGCTACTTGAGAACTTATTCAAGTTTGATTTAAGGATATTTACTTTGTATATTTTGACATGTGATGTTGACAATTTGTGTTTTAATGGTTATAAAGCTTTAACTTTTTATACCTCAGTGTTTATTGTCATTAAATTATTATTGTCTGAATACTCCCTGTTGTTTGATGCCTCATAATTTCCTGCAACTGTGTAAATTTAAATGGATAAAAATAGAAATAAATGCTTAAAAAATAAACATCAATACTTTCTGCTGAGATTATAAAAATATAAAAATTGAATTCTGCCAAGCCTACCCATAAGCAATTTGTCAAGGTCACAGAGGAAGCCTGTGGCAGAATTAGGAATTAAACCCACATCGCCTGAGTCCCAAAGTCAGTGATTTAACCACAAGACCATCATTCCTTTCTCTCACCAATCCCCACATGCCTCTTTAATTTTTACTATAGCTGCGGTGGGATGAGCCAGAGTCCCCTGTTCCAAAAAGCTGACCCCCTTGTGCACATGTTTGACTCCAACATTTTCCCCCTTTCCTGTTAAAAGGACATCACTCCCAACATGTGGACTGCTGTGTGCATAGCAGCAGAGAGGCAAAGAATATCCATTTCATACGTACTCCATTGTAGTTCCCTACTCACCTCTCTGGCTTTCAATATACACTTCAAGTTCTCCAGCTCCCTTTTACTAGATGGCTTTCTTTGCTCTCTGCCTGCATCCCTCTCTTGTTGTCTCTGTATTTGAGGAAGGATGACCTAAACTCTCCTATTCTGATAGTTGTGACTGACACTCTCGATCTCAGACTGATGAAACTACTGCAGTGTAGCAGATCACCCCAGAACTCTTTAACCCTCACTATAACCAGCTAACTCCTATTTTGGAGATAAGGAATAGAACATGTAGGAAAAGAAACATGAGGTTTTATTTTTATATTTAATGAGGCAGTTCAGGCAGTAATTCAGACCCTTCACACATACTCAGAAAAGGGAGAGATAATCACCAGGAGCACACTCATCTTTTCATGTGAGTTTTTCAATCTGCTTCTCATTCTCTGCTCTCACTTCCTCTCTGGTTCTATTGATATATAAGCATTTCCATGATCATCACCACCGTAGCCTCCGAATGCTTCACAACTCCCCTTGCACACTGGGTAGGGAAATATCATCATCACAGTGTTACTGTGGGGGAAACTGAGGCACTGAGCGATTTTAAGTGACTTGCCCAAAGTCACATTGTGACTCTGTTACACAGGTAGGACTAGGACACCCGACTCCCTTTCCTGTGTATTAACCACAAAGATTGTCCTGCCTCCAATTGGTTTCTTCAGCTCACTGTCATTGCTTTCACCAGAGTCCACACACACCGTTCATTGTGTTCTGTTAACTTTTTCTTCCTGACTGTTCCTTGTCTGTCTGGTCAGGGGGGATCCTGCAGCTGTCACCATACATTATTCAATTTTCTCCAGCTGCCCAATTCAAATTGCCATCCACAACTGTCATTTCCAACTGCCATAGAACCTTCTGCTTCCAACATTCTGCTCCTCCAGCTACCAAAGGGACATCACCCAAAACATTGTTGTGAGGATTAATTCACTAATGTTTGTGAGGTGCTCAGATACTACAGTAATAGAGGCCAAATAGATACTGTAGAGAGGGCCAAAATGTGTTTCACGCCCATTGCAAAAAGAGTTCTGAACCCCTCATTCCACAAGAATCTAACACACTTTCTGTTAGAGGCATTGGAAATGCTTTGGCCCTGTTTACACTAGTAACCCAATTGTTTTTGACCCAGGGGGCCAGGAGGGACACACATTTGACAACTTTTATCAACCACAAGTCATTTTCTTAGCATAGGCAGAGCCTATGAAACAAATACGCAGCTGGAGCTGGGCGCTGTTGAAAACATCGTCTTTATTCTATCCCTACCCTTTATTCCAGGACAGGTTCTTTGCTTATTCCCTCTTCAGAGTTTTCTGACACACAGCCGGGGCCGGGTAGAGATTAGGGAATCTCTCTGCCCCATTATCCTTGAATATTTCCTTTTAATTTCACAGTTTAAATTCCAGTTGGGTAAATACATTCTGCCTACCTCAAATTCCTCTGTAATTTCAATTGGATACGGTGTCCTTCATTCACTGAATCTTGCAGCGCTGCTGGGCGCAGTTCAAAGGTAGACACGTTCCATTTCATATCTATTGGAAAAAGGGATGGGATCAGGGCCCCTTTAAACAAAAACTAATGCTGCACACATCGTAGACAGAAGTTGTTGTGGAGTAACAAGGCCATCTTAACCCTTGGCTGCACAGCAGACATTTTTACAGTGTCCCAGCCTCTACATATTTTGGGATTAAAAGTCCAAGTCTGGTTCTAAGCATTTCTCCCACTCAACACATATACTTTGCTCTCTGTGAAGCTATGCAAGGAACCCCCAGGTATTATTCTGAATTTATGTTGCCAGAGTGTACCTGCTTGTGCCATTTTAAAGTGCAGTAACATCACAATGCTTTGACTAAGGCCTGGTCTACACTAGAAAATTAAGTTGACTTAACTATGTCTCTCAGGAGTGTGAAAAATCCATATCCCTAGCAGCATAGTTAAGCATGTCTAACCCCCAGAGTAGACAGCACTTGGCCCACAGAATACTTCTTCTATCGACCTACCCACCACCTCTTGGGAAGGTGGATTAGCTAGGCTGATGGGAGAACCCCTCCTGTCAGCATAGGCAGTGTCTACAATGCAGCGCTACAGCAGTGCAGCTGCGCCACTGTAGCATTTCAAGTATAGATAAGCCCTTAGGCCTGGTCTACACTGGGGGAGGGGTGTCGATATAAGTTACGCAACTTCAGCTACATGAATAACGTAGCTGAAGTCCATGTACTTAGATCGACTTACCGTGGTGTCTTCACCGCAGTGAGTCGACTGCTGCCGCTCCCCCGTCAACTCTGCCTGTGCCTCTCGCCGAGCTGGAGTACAGGAGTTGACGGGAGAGCGCTCAGGGGTCAATTTATCGCGTCTAGACTAGACACGATAAATCCACCCCCGCTGGATCGATCGCTGCCCGCCGATCCAGTGAGTAGTGTAGATATACCCTTAGATTCAAGGAGTTGTGTAGCAATGTGAGTGTGACCAGCACAAAAAACTGGTTTAAATAAAACGCCTTCCAAAAACTGGAAAATTCCCTGTATTTTATCACACATCACCAATATCTCTTGCAAATTTTGCAAGCCTCAAACATTTCACCTCAAGCCCTGCCCATGATCACCTGAGTCCCACATCCCAACTTGTTTAGAACAGTGATTAAAAAAAAAAAGACTCTTTAGTGTTGGTATTTGTTTTATATGAATCTAAAAAGATCTCTGAACCCAGCTCTCAGTCCTCCCTCTCCCAGCCCCTCTTGCATGCTATATCCATTATTTCTTCCTCAATCTCCTCAAGAGGGTGTAGTTAGATATCAGCCCTGTCCTTGCCAAATTCTGTGAGCAGGTCCTGCCTCATACCAGGCCTCTGATACAAGGGTTTATGTCTCAGCCTCTCTTCCTACTACAGAGGGTACAGCTGCTTACTTTCATCATGTGCCTCTATGCTGCCCTGCAGATACTGGTAATGTTTTGCTTTCACATTTTTGCTACATTTCCTCTGGACCCTGTAAGAAGCTTAGCTTTAACCTGTTTTCATAGGAATAGTATCTATGACTAAAGGGGAAGAGCGAAAATACTCCCTCTCTCATTCCAATTCTTTCTCTCAGACCAATCTTTCTCTGGCAAACTCCACAGTGGGTTTCATGGAGTCTGCTCACCTGGTTTAAAATTCTGTTTAAACAACAATTCCAGCTAAAAATATTTGGCTGTTCAGGATGGATGGGGCCAAATTGTGGTTAAATTACTTTGTATGGAACCATGTCTAAATGGGGTCGTAACTTGGTTGAGTCCTGTGTCAACTGGGCTTCTGCTTTCTCTCTCTTTCTGGATTGATCCTGTTCCAGTGGAAGCTTTGCCATTGACTTCCATAGGAGCAGATTTGGGGGCACTGTCTTTGTCTCTCTCTCATAAAGCAATAAGCTTAGCTGAAGCCAAAAAGAACACAGCAGCCCCATACCTCTTCTTGCCAGCTTGCGCTCTCCAAAAAGAGGCATGTTCTTGAAGAGGGGGAGAAATACATTGTGTCAGTGCAGCAGCTGGGCTTTGTTTGTTTTTTAGTCATAAATCTTTAAGGAAGGAGGAAAGGAAAGGAGCCATGATATTCATGATATTCAAGTTCGTCAGTTGGCAAGGGGCAAGGCTGTAGTACCAGCAGGAAAATGAAACATGTGAAGGTACAAGCGCCAGCGGGGGGAAGTCACTGTTGCTTATTGTCAGTTTTGGTATGACACATAAAGTTCAGCTAATCCTCTTAGTTACAGAGACACACTGGTGGGGGGAGATTGTTATCTCAAGCAATTTGCTGGCTTTATTCTTTTTTTCCTTCAAGTTTCTTCTCGCCTAATTGAGCAGCAGCTCTTCCTGCGACTGGTTTGCAATAATCCTGGGGCCTCATCAGGGAAAACATTCTGAAAAATACAGAAGGAAAAGCTGCCCAAGCAAGCCAGTTTTTGCCACGAGTCTCCCTCTGCAGGCAGGCATGGGAAAGGGGTCCAAATCATGAGACTGTAAAGAAAAATGTCAATGTAATATAAATATTCTGATCACAAAGAAGAGCAAAGTACTCAAAAACATATGATCTAATCTGAATGAATAATTAACTAACTGTCAATCAGAAAACTGCCAGTTCAACACTCTGAGATGAAGAGTCGGAGCCAGGGAACACAGATCCCACTTCAGTCCTACTTTCATTGCCAAATGTATGTGTCTGAGGTAAAACTGAGTAAAAAAGAATAAAAATAATAACAATTTAGGAGTATACTTTATTTTATTTATTTATTTATTTATTTAAGAAAGAAGAATTCAACTCCAGGAACAGAAAAGAGAAAATCCCTGTTCTGTCTTTTTCTACAGATGTTTCATGCTCACTACAGCTCTGCACTAGGGTATCAAGTTACAAATAATTACATCAAGACTGTCTACACTCTGAAAATTTCTCACCATTGCTATCACTTGTTTAGCTCCAATGGTGTTAGCAGTGTTGTGAACCCTATTATAGGTATTTTGCCAGCTGCCACAAGTGCTTTTAATATCACATTGATTAGACCTGAAGAGTTACGTGACATGGTCTTAAAAATGGTAGCAGACAATCTCTACTAGGGCTGGCTACATTGCTAATGCAGAATTGGTGTTAGCAATGGTAGGAAATGTTTAGAAAACTTTGCTAGTGTAGACAAAGCCTTTGACTGACCAAACCCTGTGGGCACGACACTTTTTCCAGAACCTTAATGCTTTCACAGATGTAAGATAAGAGGGAAAGTGCTGGAGCAGAGGACAGGGAGTCACTCAGCTCTGCTACTGACTAGCTGTGTAATCTTGGGTAAGTCACTTCACCTTTCTGTACTTCAGTTACCTCATCTGTAAAATGAGGTATGTGAGGCTTGCTTAATTAAGCATGCTGAGATCCTCAGATGAAAGGTGGTATTGAGGTACAAAGGGCCTAATTCTCGTTTACACTACGGCCCCACATTGTAAACAAGGATCAGGCCCAAAATATTAGTACTGTAGACACCAAACTTTCACAGTTATTGTAAAGTAAGTTCTTTAGTCTTTTGAGAGGAAGTGGTCCAGTGTTCAGGGCTCTAGCCTAGGATTCGGAAGAGCTGGCTTTAATTCCCTGATCCCCCCACCCCCAGACTTCTTTTATGACCTTGTATAAGTCTTAGTCTCTCTATGCCTCATCACCCCATTTGTAAAACGAGGATAATAGTACTTCTCTACCTCACCTGGGCATTGTGAGGGTAAATATATGAAAGATTGTGAGGTGCTTAGATATTATGATACTGGGGTTATCTTAGAGAGATTCTATTATATTTTTAAAATATTGGTTAATTTAATCAAAAAGTAGAATTTCCTTTATAAAATGGTATCATACTATTATTCTTTAATATTAGCTAGATTCTGCCTTGCCTTCTTATGAGTGTGCAGAGGAGGTGGGGGAAAGGAATAAGGAGTCTGCCCCTCTGTTTGAGTGTCCAGAATAAGGGCCAGGCAGAATTACAGCCTCTGCAGTCAGAGGAGCACAGGGAATGTTCCCTAGTGACTTCCCTCGGACTGCATATTGGCCCCAAAAGAACAGGGAGGGGCAGGAAAAGGTTGTAGTAGGTAGCGTCATGAATCTGTCTGGGTTGCTGCACAGAAGAGTATGCCGCACCCCTTAACTCTATCAGTGAGCATCTGAGTGCCTTACAATAGAAAGACCTTGAAAGTCATCTGTTTTCCTTGCCATTCAGATATGTCCCTGTAACATCAGATGAGGACTCTGACAGTGAGAACTCATTCCTAGTTACGGAGATAGTGAGGGAATGAAAAATATAGAAAAAAAGTTTTTAGAAATACATGTAGTTATATTTAATAAATATTCCTGGAGCTGCCCATGTTATTTTAACTAACTGACTCATTTTAGATTCCCTTTAAACAGCAGATGACAGACTGAAACCAATGAGAGAAAGAGAAGGAACTGCCAGCTGAATATAATGAATGAAAAAATATTCACATCTGTAAGTAGGATCATCATCTTCCTCAATGGCAGTTCCCTGTCTTCCCCATATTCTCTCCACCCCTCAAATGCATGCGCACACGTGCACACACACACACACAATGGGAGGAATGACAGCTGTTCTTCACAGAATGACAGCCCAGGGATATTGCATCCTCCCTTTAAAAAAAAAAATCAGGCAAGGTACAGAATAAGGTCAGTGAAAGGAGACAAGAGGGTCTCCCAGAGAAGACAAAGGGTAATTTATTGACAGATGAGATAGACGTTACTACAGAAAAATATTAAATGGATTCTTTTCCTCCTGTCTTTGGGAAAAAAAGAGGGGAGGGCTACGAGGGACAGATGCCAGAAATGGAGACAAATTTCCCAGGAGATGAAGAAGAAATCCTGAAGGAAATTAGGATCACGACGGAGCAAGAAATTAGACCTTCTGAAAAAATAAGAAATTCTATCCTAGAATTCTGCAAGGAAACAACAAAAAGGGATGGTGGGGCGGGAGTACCAACAGCCAAATTGCTTCAAAGGCTCTCTGGGAACAGGAGGAAGTGCTAGTAAAAAAAAGAGAGAAGCTAATTAAAAGCCAGTATTTGAGAAGGGTTGCTAGGAAATTACAGAGCTGTGCACTTGACGTCAGCAGTAGGGAAGACACTGGGATCGCTAATCAAGGAGAGGCTAGGGCAACATATGGGGCAGGGAAGATTTTATTAGGATAGTAGTCAGCCTACATTCACATAATGGAAGCAGTCAAGCTCAACAAATGGCAGACAAGTTTTGTGGAAAGGAAGGGCCAGATCCCCAGCTGGTGTAAACTGAAATAGCCTAACAACATTAATGGAGCTATGCCAATTTACACCAGCTGATGATCTGCCTCAAAGTCTTAATTAGTGGGAAGTCATAGCTATAATTTCTCTGGCTCATTTGTGGCTGGCCCCTGCATGTGTGTGCAAAAGAAGACAGGTAAGGTATAAGGAACCTTCCCCGCAGCCCTTGGGCCTCCAGGGGTACAATGCCTCTGGTCACTCTCCCTGTGGTATTACAACTCCACATTGCCCCCCAACATGGGACAGTACTAGAAGACACAATCAGACCCTGAAATGTTAGAAGAGCTTATGATACACACCCACCAGGGCCAAATTAATGAATAGCCTCCTGACAAGGGAATCAGCTGCTCAAAAGGTAAAATTAACAAAAGCAAAGAAATAAAAAAAGGAACAGATTTAATTTTTATTTTTTCCCCAAAGAAAATTCACAAGCAAGGTTGGATTTAAGCTAAACAGAGCCTTAATCTGCTCCCTCTTGGCAAGGAATATGTTTTTATCAACGTGTAAATCATCCTGTGTGATATGGAGGAGGGGAGCAGCAAAACTTTCGATATGCCCATCATAACATGCCACACAATGGTATTGATGATTCTGCATTTCTGTCTGTATCAATCCTGGCAAGGCTCTCACTCTGGGCAGTCTCATCTGCCACTTGGCCAGCCTCACTGGCAGTTGCCATGGGCCTCCTGTTCCAGCCAACACTATGACACCAAATTGCGATCTGATATTGGGATGTGATGCCACTGCAATACCATGCCTTGATATCACATTGTGATATGATGACAATGTGTTACCCTGCCTGATTGCTCTAAAGTGATGATGTAACTTTATGAGATGAGGCCACTATTATTTTATTTGGGGGGAAGATCTCATCCTGCAGTATCCCACCAGTACTGCCCTTCAACTTGACAACTGTAGTGTATGCCCATCATTTAAACTGACATTAATTCAAACACTAAATCTACTCAATGGTATCTTTTACTAGGTTATTAGCAGAACATCCCAAAATGTTTCCAAGAAACAAAAAACCAAAACAAAACTTGCCTAACATGACTGGATAGCTCAGCGTCTTGATAATGCTCGATGAATCCTTTGTTAGCCACTAGTTCAAATGCTGGGTAGGACAATATGGAATGAAAACCATTACCAGCTAATGGCTGTTTGGTTGCCTGTGTGAAATGAATTGGTGACCTCAGTCCAGTTGCCAGTTAGAAGGTGTCCACATTACAAAACCTTCACTACAATTGGCACCAACTAGCTTCATTGCTGGCAATTCCAGCAAAGAGGCCAGGATTGAAAATGCCATGGAGACTGACCTATTCCCTTCATCCCTACAAGTGGTCCATTCAGCTCAGGGTTGAAACACAGTTATGTGGTGGGGTGAGGAAAAGTTTGCCCAGTCAGTGTCTATACAGCTTGTGGTTCAGAGGATTCAAAGAGCACTTCAGTTTCCTGTGCTGTCAGTCCAGCACCTTTTACGCACAATGAAATTCACATTAAACATGTCCAAATTAAAATGAAAGCATGGCTGTACATGACAAACTCCTGGGAAAGCCATCCTATATCTGCGAGGTCATGTTCACAGTTGAAGAAAAAAATAAAACATCTCCAAGCAAGACTGATGAATGTGAGATCCAGGAATCTTAGAATCTTGAGAGAATGGCGATGAGGTGGCTAACACTGGCTGAATGCACAAAAGGAGTTAGGCAATTAAGTCCCAGATGTCGGTGCCTAAGTGCCTGTTTTTGCACCACTGCAATATACAAAACCCATGTCTAACCCTGTAGGTACCTAAACTCACTAGGCACCTACATTTCCACTGTAAAAGTTCCCTAGGCACTTACGTTTCTTCCTCTGGACACACACACTGCTGCCTCCCTTTAAGCGTCCAGATGCCTATCTGCCCCTAAGCCCGAGAGCAATGCATGAATTGGGAGAAGATAAACATTTCTTGCCCTCACGTGTCTGTAGGTCTTGATCCAGTAGGGCCCTGCAGGTGAGCTCAAACACTGCCACCACTACCACCACTATGGAGGCCGCAGCAACTCCCCCATAACTTTTAGCTCGGTGGTTAGGGTACTCATCTGGGATGTGAGAGACCCCTTGTTCAAGTCCCCCTGAACCTTATGAGAAGAAGGGATTTGAACAATGATTTGCAACCTCTCTGATGAGTGCCCTAACTACTGAACTATGGGATATGCTGATGTGGGCTCCCTCATCTAAGCTGTTCCACTTTGAACAGATAATGAGTCATCGGTCCAGAGAGAGAGAAGCATGAGAATAACTCTATAGTCTGGTGGTTAGAGCACTCACCCAGGAAAGACCACTGACTTGCAGCAAGTTATAGCTCCATCTCTTTGCTAAACTGGGTGTGCAAATTACTTGAAAGGCTTATCCAGGGGCAGCTCTAGCTTTTTTACCGCCCCAAGCACAGCAGGCATGCCGCCAAAGGCGGCCTGACTGCCGCCCCAGGCATGCGCTTGGAGCGCTGGTGCCTGGAGCCGCCGCTGTGCTTATCCTTCAAAGAACTGCCACTACCATTGATGATATCCTGGGTGTAGTTCAAGCAGGTTTCAGCCTAAACTGCAATCCCTGCAGTCAAGTGCTGGCACTTACCACTTACGCTGAGAATGCCAGACCAGGCAGAAGACAGGCACAGTATTCCTGGATCTTACTGCTGCATATGATATGATCTGGCCTACAGGCCTACTGTACAAACTGTCACTGGTCCTACCGAAATGGGTGTTAGGGACCAGGATGTAGGAGGTTTGGCCTAGTGATCAGAGCAGGAGTAAGAACTCAGAGCCAGGACTGGTAACTGATGGTTGGAAACATGGTGTAAGGGTAGGAACCGGAGGAGAGGCAAGGAATAGGCACAGATCAAGAGCATGTGGGAACTAAGAGTGAAGGCAGGGGTCAGGCAGGAGCCAAGGGCAGTTCAGGAGTGGAGTAGGAATCAAGAACAGGGTTGGGTGCAGAATGCAGGAAACAGGCACACGCAGAGTCTGATGCAGCAACAATAGGGTAGCACCTAGTTTCTAAGACAACTTCCTGTGCTTCCTTCTGGCTTCAATAGCATGATTGGACTAGTCAGTGAAGCTGGGCAAGCCTTCAGTCAGGGTTCCCAAGGGTGGTGCCTTGGTTGAGACTGTAGTCCCGCTGTCTCCTTGGCCCACCAGGTTTCAACAGAAAGAGGGTGGTTGCCAAGATGTGATGGCTGCAGGAAAACTCACAGGCCTGGCTTCAAGACCTGGGACAGCACGGTGGATTGTCATGGCTGTGGAACTGTTTATATCATGTGTTTGATAGTGCCTAGCACAATGGGATCCTGATTCTTAGTTGGAGCATCTAGATGCTAATGTAATAAAAACTATATTATTATTATTTATTATAAAATATATATAAGAGCCCAAAGTGGGTCTGAGAGATGAAATGGAGTCATGACAGGGAAAAATTTGGCATCACTGAATAATTCATAGGAAAAAAGCCCTCTTTGCACTGGAAAACTGCTACAGCTTTGCTAACCACAACTGGGTTAGAAAATGGTTGTCAAGCACAGTTAATTACACAGCCATGTTTAACAGCTATCACTACTCATAATTCTGGCAAGCACAATCCAAATTCTAGCGTGAACAAGACCTGTGGTTTCAAAAGGATGAAAATAGTGTGTATGTTCTCTGTACAATGTGGCAATTCTGCTGATAAAGAGGAAACATACTTTCAAAAGACAAAGAAAAAAACCCTCTGCGCCTCAGTTTCCCCATCTGTAAAATGAGGATCATGCTTCCCTACCATACAGGGGGGCTGCCAGCTTCAGTAATCAATGATGGAAAGCGTCATAAAGCCGCTATTATTCCAATATGTGAAATTCCACATTAGATTTTTTTTAATTGCTGACAGTAGCTTTAAAAATATTGGACATCTGTCTGTTTTGTCAGAAATGTTGTTAAGAATCCCTGTCATGTTCTAACACTGTAATGAAATTTTGCTCAGACAAAATGGATGCTTTTGAACTAGAGATTTCTATGAAAAAATCTTTTTGCTCTCAGCAGCAGCATTCAAGACCTTGAACTGGGCTACATTCTGCTGTTAGCGCACTTTTCTGAATGGCTGGAAATATTTTGAACAGCAGGGAAAGAAAGGTATTGCCAATGTACAATCTTCCAAATAGTGTGAATACCAGGTTATTTTCCTCTTTGATGGTTATGGCCTATTTTCTCTATAATCACCACCAAATCAGATTACAACATAGTTCCATTTTGTAGTGTAAACAGAATCTAACATCATTAATATTTATTTACTGTAGCACCCAGTGTGTGTGAGGGGATTTCCAAACATGGAGAAAAGATGGTCCCTTCTCCAGGGGGCTCATACTCTAAGGACAGACAAGGAGACAGAGGTCAGGGGAAAGGGGACTGGGAAAAATAATAGGTACATAATATAAATTTTCTATACAAGTCAATTGGATTCATTGTAGGCAACATGGCAGACATAGGTTTTTAAGAGGGTCTTAAATGTGTACAGAGTAGGGGCCTTGTGAATGAGCTGAGGGAATATTGTATAGTATTTTAACCATATCACTGAAACATCACATGCTTGGCTTCTGCCCAGTGAAAGATCACTCTTAAGGCCCCACTCATGCTACAGAATGACACCTTGTTGTAATCGGGTCCCGGCGGTATTGACAAGCCTTTTGTCTCTGCCTCTCCATGTCACCTTGCAACTACAAAAGTGCAAGTTAATTTGGAGGGTGTATGTATTGATGAATAAAAGCCTGTACAGAGAATGGCTGCTCACCAGTCTCTGCTTGGGAAAGTGGGGTTAGAAGAAACTTAGACTTGTTTAGACTTGTAAATGCCAGTTAAAAATGCTAACAGCTCTTTCATGTTACAGTTTGATTAGCAGCCTGATCAAACAGAAACCCTATAAAGAATCCAGAGAGATTCTGGTAGCCAGCTTTACAGACCTGCATTTCTAGTTTGCCTTCCTACCAGAAGGGGGAAACCTGAGTAACTGCAGTCAATGATCTGAGAAGGTGGAAAATGAAAGGCAAAGCTTTGTCAAGATCTACTGCTCAAAGGGGAAGCCCCAGCTTCCTATCGACTAGAAAACCTACAGCACAAACAGTGTAATTCAACAAGTTAATCAGTCTGAATTGTTCTGAATTCAACAACAAGATGAAATTCAATAAAGACAAGTGCAAAGTACTTCACTTCAGAAGGAAAAAATCAAATTCACTACTACAAAATGGAAAATAACTGACTAGGTGGTCATACTGCTGAAAAAGGATCTGGGGCGTGGATGGAGAGCGATGGTGGCAACCTTAACGTGGCCCTCCCAGTTAAGTCATCAGCAGCAGCAATCCCTCGATTCGAGGATGATCTCTACCACGGATTTACATATGGGTCTTGAGATGACTCAGTAGTCCGATCTTGGAACCACAGATCCTCTCACAGTAGGTACAGACATTTCCTGGCAGGCCAGCTGCCTGCTGGGAGAAAGTTCTTTCTTTTTCCTTCCTTCTCTCTCTCTTTTTCAGCTTCGAGGGCAAGGCACTTCTCCTCAAAGTGGGACACTGCCTGATGGAGGATGTGGTGCCATTGCAGTCAGTTGGGGGCTTGCTCCTTCCAGCTTGTGATGTCCACAACCCAGTTAAGTACACTTTAATCTAAGTGTACAAACTAATGCCACCACTTTGGAGAGTGGAGATCATTCATTGACCTCCCTGTCAGCATAGCAACTTTTCCAATAGAGGCTTTTTTCAGAGCCATGCGTATCAACTAATAGGCCCATCGATTTGTCTCTGCCAATTGAATGTTGAGGGCCTATATTATTTGAAGGCTGATGTCATTGTGAGTCTGCTGATGGACAATAACACTGACATCCTGGCACTGCAAAAAACACATATTTCAGAAGAAGACTCAGTGTGCCTCAAGATACCAGGATAAATCTTTCTCTCCAACCAAAACCATCCAGAACATGGAATGGCCACCTATATCAGGCTAAAATGAAAAGATATAGCCAAAGCATTGCCAACAACGGACAACGGTTTCACAATCAGTATCTGAGGTGGTGAGCTGACAATATATAATGTGTGTAAGCTGCCCAGCAGGCAGTGTGACCCTTACCAGTCCTACCAAAATCACAACACCCATTGGGTATCTTGGCAATTTTAACAGACACCATTCAGCATGGGCTATTCAATGAATGATGCTGCAGACAAACAGCTCACTGAGTGGGCATTGGCACAGGAGCAGTACTTGCTGTTCAATGTAAAACGAAAGGGCATCTTCCACTCGGCACAATGGAAGAGAAAATACACATTATTGTGCCCAAGGACTCCACTGTATCACCACTCATTGCATCTAGAACTGTCCTGGACCCCTTCCTGCACAGTCTGTACAGGCTCGTGGTGGTGCACATTGACTTTGAACTCCCTTTCATTACCAGTGAACCAGTTCCATGCTGGAGCCTGAGACAGGCGAATTGGCTGGGTTTCTCCACTGCTGTCGAAAGATCCATCAGTAGCAGACTACTAAAGCTCGGAAACTTCAACTGCTTCTCAGAGCTTATTATTAAAGCCACAAAGAAGAATATCCCCCAGTGTTTCAGGAGCTTCTTTATACCATGCTGGAGCCCAGAAAGCAAAACGCTCCTAAGGGGGCATGAAGCTACTGGTGACCCAAGCTTAGGCCTGGTCTACACTACGAGTTTAGGTCGACTTTAGCCGCGTTAAATCGACTTAAGCCTGGACACGTTTACACTACGAAGCCCTTTCTGTCGACTTAAAGGGCCCTTTAAACCGGTTTCCTAACACCACCTCGACAAGGGGATTAGCGATAAAATCGGCCTTAGGGGGTCGGAATTGGGTTAGTGTGGACGGAATTCGACATTACTGGCCTCCGGGAGCTATCCCACAGTGCTTCATTGTGACCGCTCTGGACAGCACTCTCATCTCAGATGCACTGGCCAGGTAGACAGGAAAAGCCCCGCGAACGTTTGAATTTCATTTCCTGTTTGCTCAGCGTGGAGAGCACAGGTGACCATGCAGAGCCCATCAGCACAGGTAACCATGATGGAGTCCCAGTCCCAGTCCCAGGATCGCAGAAGAGCTCCAGCCTGGACCGAACGGGAGGTACAGGATCTGATCGCCATCTGGGGAGATGAAGCAGTGCTCGCCGAACTCCGAAACAGTAAAAGAAATGGCAAAACATTAGAAAAGATCTCCAAGGCCATGAAGGACAGAGGCCATAACAGGGACGCGCGGCAGTGCCGCGTGAAAATTAAGGAGCTAAGGCAAGCCTACCACAAAGTCAGAGACGCAAACGGAAGGTCCGGGGCAGAGCCGCAAACATGCCGCTACTACGCGGAGCTGCATGCCATTCTAGGGCGTGCAGCCACCACTAGCCCAAGCGTGTTCTATGAGTCCCTCTCTGCAAACGGGGAAGCGGGTTCGGCGGACGAGGAAGATGAGGATGGAGAGAACATAGATAGCTCACAGCAGCAAGGAAGCGGAGAAACCAGTTACCCCAACAGCCAGGATATGTTTGTCACCCTGGACCTGGAAACAGTAACCCCCGAACTGACCCAAGACCCTGAGGGCACACAGGGGACCTCTGGTGAGTGTACCTTTGCAAAAATTACACATGGTTTAAAAACAAGCGTGTTTAATGATTAATGATTAATTTGCCCTGGCAATCGCGGCCAGTACAGCTACTGGAAAAGTCTGTTAACGTGTATGGGGATGGAGCGGAAATCCTCCAGGGACATCTCCAGAAAGCTCTCCTTCATGTAATCCCAAAGCCTTTGCAAAAGGTTTCTGGGGAGGGCTGCCTTATCCCGTCCGCCATGGTAGGACACTTTACCACGCCAGGCCAGTAGCACGTAGTCTGGAATCATTGCATAACAAAGCATGGCAGCGTATGGTCCCGGTGTTTGCTGGCATGCAGACAACATCCATTCCTTATCGCTCTTTGTTATCCTCAGGAGAGTGATATCATTCACGGTCACCTGGTTGAAATGGGGCAATTTTATTAAGGGGACATTCAGAGGTGCCCCTTCCTGGTCTGCTGAACAGAAATATTCCCCGCTGTTAACCACGCGGTGGGGGGGAGGGGTGAAGTGACCATCCCAGAGAATTGGGTGTGAGGGGGAGGGGAGTTAGTTGGGTTTGTGCTGCATGTTAAACCTGAAATCGCAGCCCCTCCTTTTACATTGCAAACCCATTTTAAATGGCACGGGTGCTTGGTATGGGAAATGAGGGCAGAACTGTTTGAAACCATCCCCACATGTTAAGAAGGTTAAAAAAGCCCAAAGACTATATGTCTTACCATGGCTGCCTGCAAGCTGAAATCTGTGTCCTGGCACTGCGTGAGTGATCTCTCACACCAAACCAGGAGACTCTCAATATAAGAGGAAAAATGCGACCTTGTAACGAAAGCACATGTGCTGTGTGATGTTTTGAACAGCAAAATCTAACGTGAAAGAGTCTACCCATTGTTCTCTAAAATGTATCTTTTTTAACAACCTCTCCCTTCTCCACCAGCTGCAAATCTTACTCCTTCGCAGAGGCTAGTGAATATTCGAAGAAGGAAGCGAAGGACACGTGACGAAATGTTTACTGAACTTCAGAGTGCCTCCCACGCTGACAGAGCACAGCTGAATGCGTGGAGGCAGTCAATGACTGATTTTAAAAAAGCCCAATATGAGCGAGAGGAGAGGTGGCGTGCTGAATCGCGGGCTGAAGAGGAGAAGTTGCGTGCTGAAACGCGGGCTGAAGAGGAGAGGTGGCGTCAACTTGTAATCAGAAAGCAAGAGTCGATGCTCCGGCTGCTGGAGCATCAAAGTGATATGCTCCTGCGTATGGTTGAGCTGCAGGAAAGGCAGCAGGAGCAGAGAACGCCGCTACAGCCCCTCTGTAACCAGCAGCCCTCCCCAAGTCCCATTGCCTCCTCACCCAGACGCCCAAGAACACGGTGGGGGGGCCTTCGGCCACCCACTCACTCCACCCTAGATGATTTCCAGTGCAATAAGTTTTAAAGTTTTAAATTGGAGTGTGTCCTGTTCCTTCCCTCCTCCCCCACCCATCCCGGGCTACCTTTCCAATTATCCCCCTAGTTGTGTGCTGAAGTAATAAAGAATGCATGAATGTGAAGCAACAATGACTTTATTGCCTCTGCAAGTGGTGCTCGAAGGGGGGAGGGTAGTAGGGGAGGGTGGGGTGGTTGGTTTGCAGGGAAGTAGAGTTAACAGGGTGGTGGGGGAGGGTCAGAGGGTTCATCAAGGAGCAACAAACAGAAGTTTCACTCCGTAGCCTGGCCAGTCACAAAACTGGTTTTCAACGCTTCTCTGATGCGCACCGCGCCCTGCTGTGCTCCTCTAACCGCCCTGGTGTCTGGCTGCGCGTAATCAGCGGCCAGGCGATTTGCCTCAACCTCCCACCCCGCCATAAATGTCTCCCCCTTACTTTCACATATATTGTGGAGCGCACAGCAAGCGGCAATAACAATGGGGAGATTCTTTTCGCTAAGGTCTGAGCGAGTCAGTAAGCTGCGCCAGCGCGCTTTTAAACGGCCAAATGCACATTCCACCACCATTCGGCACTTGCTCAGCCTGTAGTTGAACAGGTCCTGACTACTGTCCAGGCTGCCTGTGTACGGCTTCATGAGCCATGGCATTAAGGGGTAGGCTGGGTCCCCAAGGATCACGATAGGCATTTCAACATCCCCAATGGTTATTTTCTGGTCCGGGAAGAAAGTCCCTTCCTCCAGCTTTCGAAACAGAAGAGACTGCCTGAAGACGCGAGCATCATGTACCCTTCCCGGCCAGCCCACGTTGATGTCGGTGAAACGTCCCTTGTGATCCACCAGGGCTTGCAGCAGCATTGAAAAGTACCCCTTGCGGTTTATGTAGTCGGCGGCTTGGTGCGCCGGTGCCAAGATAGGGATATGGGTTCCGTCTATGGCCCCACCACAGTTTGGGAATCCCATTGCAGCAAAGCCATCCACTATGGTCTGCACGTTTCCCAGAGTCACTACCCTTGATATCACCAGGTCTCTCATTGCCCTGGCAACTTGGATCACAGCAGCCCCCACAGTAGATTTGCCCACTCCAAATTGATTCCCGACTGACCGGTAGCTGTCTGGCGTTGCAAGCTTCCACAGGGCTATCGCCACTCGCTTCTCCACTGTGAGGGCTGCTCTCATCCTGGTATTCTGGCGCTTCAGGGCAGGGGAAAGCAAGTCACAAAGTTCCATGAAAGTGCCCTTACGCATGCGAAAGTTTCGCAGCCACTGGGCATCGTCCCAGACCTGCAACACGATGCGGTCCCACCACTCTGTGCTTGTTTCCCGGGCCCAGAATCGGCGGTCCACGGCATGAACCTGCCCCAGTAACACCAAGATTTCCACATTGCTGGGGCCTGTGCCTTGTGAGAGGTCCATGTCAATTTCCTCATCACTATCGTCGCCGCGCTGCAATCGCCTCCTCCTCAGCTGGTCCTGGTTTGGCTTTGGCATGTCCAGGAGGCTCTGCATGTTTTCCAGGACAATGCGCGTGGTGTTCATAGTGCTCAGAATTGCCGCGGTGATCTGAGCGGGCTCCATGATCCCAGTGCTGGCTATGGCGTCTGGTCTGAAAAAAGGCGCGAAAGTAGTATCTGACGGACCAGGGGAAGAAGGGAGGGAGGGAGAGAGGGAGGGAGGGGCGAGTGACACCGCGTACAGGTACAGGGAATTAAAATCAAGAAAGGTGGCTTTGCATCAGGGAGAAACACAAACAACTGGCACACAGAATGCCCCCCCCCCCAAGATTGAACTCAAAAGCCTGGGTTTAGCAGGAGGGAGGGGGGAAGCAAATGAATGGAGAATAAATCTATTTTTTACATCTTAAGACGACGGTGCAGCATGACTGATAGCCCTTGGCATTTTCTGGGTGCTTGGCAGCAAATACTGGGCGCTTGGCAGTAAGCCTTCAGGTCTATTGCACGATCTGATTCCCACTGCAATATGACAATGATGGGTACCAATCGTAATATGCTATCTACTGCCCAAAAGGCAAGGGGTTGCTGCTGTGTAGCAATCTAGCCCCACGTCTGCCAGCCTCATGTCTGCCAGCACCCAGATCGCCATCGGCCTCTTCTGGGTGCTTAGCAGACAATACTGGGCACTTGGCAGAAAATAGCATGCTACGACTCTGCTAACATGCAATGATCCAACAGGGCGCCTGGCAGAAAATAGCATACTACGACTGATAACCATCATTGTCTGCCCGGGTGCCCATGATCGACAGCCACTGCAGTACGACGACGACGGATACCAGTCGTAATAAACCATCTTCTACCAAAAGGCAAGGGGCTGGTGCAATGCAGCACCACGGCTGCCAGCCCCACAGCTGCCTGCACCCAGATCGCCAATGAAGGCTACCAGTCATGCTGCACCGTCTACCGCCAAAAGGCAGTAAGCTGCTGCTGCTGTTTAGCAATGCAGTCCCACGTTTGCCGGCACCCGGAAGAGATATGGTGACGGTAAGCTGAGCTGAGCGGGCTCAATGCTTGGCGTGGTATGTTGTCTGCACAGGTAACCCAGGTAAAAAGGCGCGAATCTATTGTCTGCCGTTGCTGTGACGGCGGGGGAGGGGCCTGACGCAATGTACCCAGAACCCCTCGCGGCACTGCTTTGCATCATCCGGGCATTGCGATCTCAACCCATAATTCCAATGGGCGCCGGAGGCTCCGGGAACTGTGGGATAGGTACCATAGTGCAATGCGCCGGAAGTCGACGCTAGCCTCGGTACTGTGGACGCGGTCCGCCGACTTCATGCACTTAGAGCATTTTAGGTGGGGACACACACAATCGGCTGCATACAACCGGTTTCTATAAAACCGGCTTCTATAAATCCGACCTAATTCTGTAGTGTAGACATAGCCTTAGTCACTGCTCTACTGGAATCATTGGACTCTGTAAGACGACAACACTGGACAGAGAGGGTGGAGGCCACAGACTTCACTCACTCAAGCTGTAGAGCATGGGCTTGTCTGTGGCGCCTAGGTAGAGCAGCACCATCACAAATACAGACACTTCAAGTCACTGCTAACAGCATTGCCAGCCTCCTACTAAGAAGTTCAAACATGACTGTAAGCTGACAAATGAAAAGAGAAGTGAAAACAGGTCTCAAGGAACCCTGTGCATGAAGTGCCCCTTCAAGTCTCTGTCAATCCTTCACAAGAGCCAAGATCGACACTGCCCTCTCTGCTACGAAAGCAGGAAAAGCAGATGGCATTGATGGCATCCTTCTGGACTTCCTTAAATATCTTGGGCCGAGAGGGTGCAACTGGATGGCAGCACTTTACACAGAAGTCATCACCTGCAGCAAACTCCCAACAGCTTGGAAACAATCATAGGTCATGACCATTTTAAATCCTGGAAAGCTGCCGCATGATCTCAAAGCTACTGCTCTCTCTCTCCTCTGAACAACACACAAATTACTAGAGCGGGTGATCCTGGCGAGACCAGAGTCACCCCAGAACAGGCAGGTTTCATGGCAGGGTGAAGCTGCTGTGACCAGGTGCTTGCACTGACTACACATATTGAATCCAGCTTACAGTGGAAGCTTAAAAGGCCACAGCTTTTATCAACTTGTCATCAGCCTATGACTCCATCACCATGGAGGGAGCTACTGCTGAAGCTATCCAACCTGCTTCAATGCAACCAGACATTTCCTCTCATTAGATCAATACTTTTGGACAGAACGTTCCATATCCATCTCAGAAGTCAGGTTAGCAAAAAGCAGAGTCTGCACAATGGTCTCCCACAGGGATCAGTACTAGAACCATCCCTTTTAAACGTATATATAAATTATGTGCCCAAAATGATAGGATGCAAGTTCTTTTATGCCGAAGACCTGGGACTAGTGACACTGGCCACAACGCGCAAAAAGGTGGAAAACACCCTTTGTGATGATCTGAAGAGGATGGAAAACAACTTTTAGTATTGGTGGCTCAAACCCAATCCATCAAAAATGGTGTCATCAGTTTTCCATAGCAGCAATTCTAAAGCTACAAGTCAGAGGATGATGAATGTAAACTTCTGCGACAAGGTAATCATCCACAATCCTAACCCCCGCTACCTAGGAGTCACCCTTGATCAGCAACACGTGAAGCCATAAAACAAAGAGTCACCTCAATATCATCCAAAAACTAGCAGGTTCTAGCTGGGATTGTGATGCCCAAATGCTACGAACAACAATGTTTGCTTTAGTTTATTCCACTGCTGAGTACTGTGCATGTGTGCGTGAAAGAAGCTCACACATGGACCTCATCAATATCCAGCCAAATGTGGCTTGGAGACATAACTGTCACCCTGAAGTCCACGTCGCTGCCTTGGCTTCCAGTCCTTGTGAACATTCTTCCTCCAACCATCCACTGGGAGGTGAGTACGTTGTGCGAGCACAAGAAAGCTCTTGCTTACCAAAAGCTCCCTCTCCATGAAAATCTTGTTCACTCACCTTAAGTTCTGCCGACCATTCTAGGTGGCTAGAGAAGCTCTTCTGTCATCCAACTTCAACCCAGAAGACACCTGGCGGATGCAATGGGCAGGCTCTGACATAAACAACAAGCGCCTCATAGATGATCCCACTATTGAACCACCTGGTTTCTTGCTCCACTGAAGGCAGTAGATGATCATCAACCCTATTAGGACATTACATGGAAGATGCGCACACCTGAGGCACAATGGTGAATCAAGGATTTGCCACAGTGCAAATACAGAAACTTCCAAACCATTGAACACATTGTGAACAAGTGACCCATCTTTTCATTTCCAGGAGATATAGCAAAGGTGCATTATGCATCTCCTGAAGCCCTCAAATGGATTTCAGACCTTTCTACTAACTTGTAAATGTTGCTACTTCCATACAAAAGAAAAAGTGGATCACAAATTGAATATGAGTCAACAAAGTGATGCAGTTGCAAATAAAGCTAATATTCTGGGGTGCATAACAGGAATATTGTATGTAAAACATGGGAGGTAACTGTCCTGTCCTGAGGTATTGTGTCCAATTTTGGGTACCACACTTTAGGAAAGATGTTGACAAATTAGAGAGTCCAAAGGAGAGCAACAAAAATGATAAAAAGTTTAGAAAACCTGACCTATGAAGGTAGGTGGAGGAAAAAAACTGGGCATGTTTAGTCTTGAGAAAAGAAGATTGAGGGGGGACCTGATAACCATCTTCAAATATGTTAAGGGCTGTTATAAAAGGATAATGATCAATAGTTCTCCACATCCACTAAAGACAGAACAAAAAGTAATGGGCTTAACCTGCATCAAAGGAGATTTAGGTTAGATATTAGGAGAAACTTTCTAACTAGAAAGGTAATTAAGCTCTGGAATAGGCTTCCAAGGGAGATTGTGGGATCCTCATCTTTGGAGGCTTTTAAGAACAGGTTGGACAAACACCAGTCAGTTGTGGTCTAGGTTTACTTCATCCTGCCTCACCGCAGGGGATTGGACATGATGACTTCTTGAGGTCCCTTCCAGCCCTACATTTCTATGATTGTATATAAGTTCTCCAGTCTTAAGGAGGTTTGTTATAAAATAAAAAGGCAGCTTCTTAAGATGATCAATAGGAGAAAAAGGAGATGAATTAGAACTTTCTAATAAGCAGAGAAACGTTCTAAGAGCAAGATGAAAATGACCTTCAGAGGTGCAGCTGTTGTTTATAATACAGCCTTGCAGTTCTGCTTACTTCTGATCTTGATTTGAATGAGGGAAGGTTACTTGTTTCTTTGGTTTATTATTATTAACCCCTTTTCCTCTTCTAGCCATTGAGACAGAGTAGCTCAGCACCAACCAGTGTGTGTGAGCTCACATCACAGAATGGAGGGAGGGGGGCATGATTTTCAAAACTGGGTGTCTACGTTGGGCTCCTAAGTCCATATTTAGGCAGTGGCCTGATTTTCAATAGTGTTGTACACCCAGCAGCTCTCAGTGACTTCAGTGCTATTTCAGAAAGCATGACTGAGCCTTACTGGAAGAAAACCTCAGAACCGCTTCTTGAAGCTGAATTGGAAACACTTTTATCAGGCCTACACTAGCACTTACACCATTTTCTGAAATGGTTCAAAGAAAAAGGTTGTTGAAAACCACTTTCAGCCAAGGGTCCATTTCCTAATGCATTCAAGGTTTAAATATCTGAAAGGCAAAAGGGGTCTTTTGCTAGCCACCATCCTCATCACTAACTTGCTCTTCTTACAGTTTCCTCATAGAAAAATTCTTCCCGTTGAGTTCAGCATTGTTCTCCACTTCCTGGGTTCACATCCTTGCCAATCTCTTCAATGAGGGCTGGGATCCATCACTGACTGTCAATGGGCAACATCTATCCATACCATCACAGTGTTGGGTTGGACATTTACATGGACAATGCTAAGAACCTCTACAGTTACACGAGACAGGACAGGATAACAAAATTTGGAAGAGATATTAACGCTCATGCTTCAGGGCATGAACCAAACTCTAACCCATGGAGACTAGGGGTATGTCTACACTACGAGGGTAATTCGATTTTACTTAAATCGAATATGTGGAATCGATATTGCAAAGTCGAACGTGTGTGTCCACACTAAGGACACACTAAGGGCAGTAATTCGACTTTGTGAGTCCACACTAACGGGGCGAGCGTCGATATTGGAAGCGGTGCACTGTGGGCAGCTATCCCACAGTTCCCGCAGTCCCCGCTGCCCATCGGAATTCTGGGTCGAGCCGCCAATGCCTTCTGGGTAAAAAAAATTTGTCGTCATCCGTCCGTCACTAACGCCCTCCCTCCCTCCCTCCCTCCCTCCATGAAAGCGCCGGCGGGAAATCAGTTCGCGCACTTTTCTGGTCAGTGACAGCGCGGACGCCACAGCACTGCGATCATGGATCACGCTGCGACCATCGCTGCAGTTGTGGCCGTTCTCAACACCTCGCAGCTTATCATACACCTTTCCCTGAGGCAGATGCAGAGTAATCAGGCGAGGAGGCTACGACACCGCCGTGATGGCCTGAAGTCGGAGAGTAGCACAGAGCTGTCAGAAACCACGAGCCCCAGCGCCCAGGACATCACGGTGGCAATGGGTCATGTGGATATCGTGGAACGGCGATTCTGGGCCCGGGAAACAAGCACGGACTGGTGGGACCGTATAGTGCTTCAGGTCTGGGATGAATCCCAGTGGCTGCGAAACTTTCGCATGCGGAAGGGGACTTTCCTCGAACTTTGTGAGTTGCTGTCCCCTGCCCTGAAGCGCCAGAATACCAGGATGAGAGCAGCCCTCACAGTTGAGAAGCGAGTGGCCATAGCCCTCTGGAAGCTTGCAACGCCGGACAGCTACCGGTCGGTTGCGAACCACTTTGGTGTGGGCAAATCTACCGAGGGGGTTGTTGTCATGCAAGTAGCCAAGGCAATCGTGAAGGTACTGCTCCCAAAGGTAGTGACCCTGGGAAACGCGCAGGTCATCATAGATGGCTTTGCCGCGATGGGATTCCCAAACTGCGGTGGGGCTATCGATGGGACCCACATCCCTATCCTGGGACCGGACCACCAGGCCAGCCAGTACATCAATAGAAAGGGCTACTTTTCAATGGTGCTGCAAGCACTGGTGGACCATCGGGGACGGTTTACAAACATCAACGTCGGATGGCCGGGCAAGGTTCATGACGCTCGCGTGTTCAGGAACTCTGGTCTGTTTAGACGGCTGCAGGAAGGTATTTACTTCCCAGACCACAAAATAACTCTTGGGGATGTGGAGATGCCTACAGTCATCCTCGGGGACCCAGCCTACCCGCTAATGCCCTGGCTCATGAAGCCCTATACTGGCGCCCTGGACACAGAAAAAGAACTCTTCAACTACCGGCTGAGCAAGTGCAGAATGGTGGTGGAGTGTGCTTTTGGCCGTCTCAAAGGGAGATGGAGAAGCTTACTCACTCGCTGTGATCTCAGCGAAACAAATATCCCCATCGTTATTGCAGCTTGCTGTGTGCTCCACAATCTGTGTGAGAGCAAGGGGGAGACCTTTATGGCGGGGTGGGAGCTAGAGGCAAATAGCCTGGCTGCTGATTACGTCCAGCCAGACAGCCGGGCCATTAGAAGATCCCAGCGGGACGCCCTGTGCATCCGGGAGGCTTTGAAAGCTAGGTTCCTGAGTGAGCAGGGCAACCAGTGACTTTTCAGTTTGTGGACAGAAAAGCTGAACCTGCCCCCGTTTCTTTACCCAGTTCATTTGGACTATCCTCTCCAGTTACATACCCCCTTCACCCCCTTCCCCTTCCCAAAAAATAAAATCATTTCTATTTTGTTAATGAACACCGTTGTCTGTATTGCTGTTTTCGCGGGAATATTTTAAACCGGGGACGCAGACTGTGGCGGGGGGCAGGTTTAGTGTTCTGATGCAAATGATGCTTCTAAACTCCCGGAATGACAGGCTCCGCACTGGTGGACTGGTTATTTCAATGGAGCCTGCCAGCACTCCTGGGGGGGACTGTGTGTATGTGTCGGCTATGTGACTTTCTGGCAGGGGGGGTAGGGTTACAGATCCCCTGCTGCGTGGATCTGTGAGCCAGGATAAGGACCGCTGCATAAGATCTGTAACTGCCCTCCCCCGCCACAAAGTCACAGAGCAACCCCCCCCCCCC
>NW_020664909.1:13564643-13611937 GCF_002925995.2 Terrapene triunguis
AGAACATGAAAAACACCTCCCAGACTGACCAGGGTAACCAGTGACTGCACTGTGTATGTGTCCTGATGCTGGACCTGACACCGCCTCTGTACCCTGCTAAAGGTCACTGTCCTGTCCAATTACCAAGCCCCTTCCCCCCTCCAGACAGACCCTCCTTCAAAAGAACCTGACTGAAACAGCAATGAACAGAAACAAACATTTTATTGCGAACCAGACATGAAACGTGGGGGGTGAAACTTGGACGGGGGCTTGTGTGAGGTGGGTAGGAAAGGACTTATGAAATTTTGGGGAATGTCAGCCTTCTAGTGCTAGAGCAGTCTGCAGGGGTTGACTGAAAGTTTTAACGGCCCTTGCCGCCCCTCCTTCTTTGGACTTTAGGTGAGGGTGGTGTGGGACTTGGTGGCGGGTGAGGGCGGTTACAGATAGACTGCAGCGGGGCTCTGTCCTCCTGCCTCCGGTCTTGCAGAACATCCACAAGGCGCCGGAGCGTGTCCGTTTGCTCCCTCATTAGTCCAAGCAGCTTTTCAGTAGCCTGTTGGTCCTCCTGACGCCACCTCTCCTCCCGTTCCATGACTGCTCGGTGCATTTGTGACAAGTTCTCCCTCCACTGTGTCTGCTGGGCTGCCTGGGCTCGGGAGCAGCCCATTAGTTCTGAGAACATGTCTTCACGCGTCTTCTTCTTCCTCCGCCTAATCTGCGCTAGCCTCTGGGAGTGTGCTGACAGGCTGGGTTGGGAGACAGTCGCAGATGTGTCTGTGTGAATTGTAAAAAGGGAGTGAATTCCTGAGACAGATAAATGAAATTGTATACAAAGAACCTAGTCTTTCTCTGTGAACAAGACCATGCACTGCACCTCTCACATGCGCACTCAGGACAAGGTCGAATTTTCGGCCATCGCCTTCAGTGCCTGTGGACTTGCGGAGGTCTTGGAGTGTTCAGAGAACTGTGGCTGGAGACCTGAACTTCTGGAGCGGGCAATAATGGTAAGCCGGAGACTTGTGGCTGCTTAAAACTCCAGCAGTAGCACTGGCCTCCTTTCACATTGAAAGCAATGCCAGTCTCTGCTGCCAGCAATCAGGACAGCATCAACTCTGCCCCTGTCCCACCCCCTCGCGGCTGTCCCAGGGAAAGATCCCTGTATGCTGCCCCTCTCCCTCCACCGCGTGGCTGTAAAGCAGTCCCAATACTAACATTCCCCTCCCTAATTCAAAGCAGGGCGTCATGAGCGACATCACCCTCCTGAGGATCCCGGACACCCAGAAAGAACGCATGCTGCGGGAAAGCATGCAGAAACCGGGGCCGTATGCCGCCATGCTATGTCGGGCCATGATCCCCGAGTACCTGATTGTGGCATGGAGGGGACATGTCTGCTACCACGGAGGGCCCACTAAGATCGCCCTACCCCGGAACCTGATCAACAGGCTTGAGATCTACCTCCACGAGACCTACGAGGAGTTCTCCTACGAGGATTTCTCATCAATCCCCGGCCACATTGACCGGATTTTCGCCTAGGTGCACTGGGACTATGGAGTGGGCCTCGGAATCATGTAGTAACGGACATTGTGAAAATTTTTTAAAATACTTGGGACTAAATTTAGAAGAGCCTAAGACAGAGAAATCATGAAAACCCATTTGTTACCTTTGTAAATATTCCTGTTTTGTACCTGATTATTTTTTTACTAGTTTACAGCACTTTTATAAATATACATTGTTAATAGTATAAATATTACCGTTCTGTTTGAAATAAATGTTTACATGTTTACAGCACTTACTGCTTGATCCTTCCCCCGATTCTGTGTCCGGGGTAAGGGATGGGGACGGTTGGTACGGGATCTCGGTAAGGGTGATGAAGAGCTCCTGGCTGTCGGGGAAATCAGCGGTGCCAGCGCTGTCGACTGCCTCGTCCTCCTCATCTCCTTCCTCCTCTTCCCCGTCCGCTGAGGAACCGGCCGCGGACAATATCCCATCCTCAGAGTCCACGGTCAGGGGTGGGGTAGTGGTGGCGGCCGCACCTAGGATGGAATGCAGTGCCTCGTAGAAACGGGATGTGTGGGGCTGGGATCCGGATCGTCCGTTAGCCTCTTTGGTTTTTTGGTAGCCTTGTCTCAGCTCCTTGATTTTCACGCGGCACTGCGTTGCATCCCGGCTGTAGCCTCTCTCTGCCATGGCTTTGGAGATCTTCTCGTAGATCTTAGCATTCCTTCTTTTGGAGCGCAGCTCTGAAAGCACGGACTCATCGCCCCATACTGCGATGAGATCCAAGACTTCCCGATCAGTCCATGCTGGGGCCCTCTTTCTATTAGATTGCACGGCCATCTCTGCTGGAGAGCTCTGCATCGTTGCCACTGCTGCTGAGCTCACCTCGATGTCCAAAGAGGAACTGAGATTCAAACTGCCCAGACAGGAAAATGAAAATGAATTCAAATTTTCCCGGGGGTGTGGCTGGTCAGAGCATCCGAGCTCGGACTGCTGTCCAGAGCGTCAACAGAGTGGTGCACTGTGGGATAGCTCCCGGAGCTATTAGCGTCGATTTCCATCCACACCTAGCCTAATTCGATATGGCCATGTCGAATTTAGCGCTACTCCTCTCGTTGGGGAGGATTACAGAAATCGATTTAAAGAGAGCTCTATGTCGAACTAAATGGCTTCCTGGTGTGGACGGGTGCAGGGTTAATTCGATATAACGGCGCTAAATTCGACATAAAAGCCTAGTGTAGACCAGGCCTAGGAAGAAAATCCCTTCTGGACAGGAAAGGAATAACTACACACTTCAGCATTTCCTGCTCCTTCCTCTGAAGCATCTGGTACTGGCCATTGTCAGGCACAGGATACTGAATTAGATGAACCTTGGGTCTCATCCAGTATGGCAAGTTCCTATGTCCCTAATATTTTTGCTGGTGGTTTGGATGGGTAACCTTTTATGATCCCAAAGTACATCCCTGTTCCAAACATGGACTTCTGCCCTGCCAGTGATAGCCAAATCCTCTTCCCCGGCCCCATCCAATACCACACCCTTTGCATTTCCACAAGCAATAGAGAAAGGAGCAAGTACAAACCCAGGTCAAGATGATGACAAGAACAAAGCCCTGAAAACTGCTGTTAGATAGCAGCTTTACTTTAACAGAGGAAGGATTCTTCAAAGAAATGAACTCTCTCTGTCTGTCTCTCAGGCAGGAGTCTCATGGGAGGAGAAGAAAACAGCTTTCATTTGAGCAAGTTACGATATTTATGGTCCTTTTATGAGTTTTGTTTGAAAATATAAAAGTAGATGGACTTAAACCTGCTTCAAAAGAGAGAAGGGGGAGAGAGAGAGAGAGCATGTGAAGGGCAGGTGAGTCTGAAGCATCTCTGTCCAAAATAAGTCTTTCTTTATTTTAAAATATGCCCCTTCTGCCAGTCATGAGGATAATGGCTAATCTTTATTATTAGGGCCCTACCAAATTCACGGCCAGGAAAAACGTGTCATGGACTGTGAAATGTGGTCCCCCCTCCCCCATGAAATCTGGTCTTTTGTGTGCTTTTACCCTATACTATACAGATTTCACGGGGGAGACCACTTTTTCTCAAATTGGGGGGCCTGACCCAATAGGCAGTTGCAAGAGGTCACAAGATTATTTAAAGGGGGTTGCGGTATTGCCACTCTTCTGAGCTGCCTTCAGAGCTGGGGGGCTGGAGAGTGACTGCTGTTGGCTGGGCGCCCCACCAGCAGCAGCACAGAAGTAAGGATGGCAATACCATACCATGCCATCTTTACTTCTGTGCTGCTGCTGGCGGTGGCTCTGCCTTCAGATGGGCTCCCAGCCAGCAGCTGCTACTCTCCAGCTGCCCTGCTCTGAAGGCAGCGCTGCCAGCAGCAGCAGCACAAAAGTAATGGTAGCAGCACCGCAACCCCCCGATAACTCCTTTTTGGGTCAGGACCCCTACAATTATAACACTGTCAAATTTCAGATTTAAATAGCTGAAATAAAGAAATTTATGATTTTTAAAATCCTATAACCATGAAATTGATCAAAATGGACCGTGAATTTGCTAGGGCCCTAGTTATTATATGGCCCCTTTCATCCCAAAGTGACTTACAAACTTTATACACCTATTACAGCCAAGAACACCCACTTCAGGATACAACATGGCAGCTGTTTAATCGTGCACAGCAGCACTGTGCAACAGTTCAGGTCCAACTGCTCCCAGTAACCAGACTCTCAGCTCACGACTCCTGCAAAAGTGAAGGTCCTCCATTGGATTCCTGAGGGGCAACTGTCAGCTTGTGCTTGCTCACATACCAAAGCCTTATGTGGGCTTTTATCCATCATGCTTGTGGAGTCTGTTCTGCCACTGAGGTTTGACCCTCTAGGGAGCCTCCTGCTTTTCATAACTGGAATCTCCCCTAACCCTTTGCACTCCTGGGCAATATTTTCGGATCCAAATCAGACAGTATGGTGCATGTGCCTGGCACAACAATCTCTATCCATCTGGACCCCATCACCATAGAATCTGAACACATCCTAAGTACTTAAACATAAGCTTGAATAGTTCATAAAGTGTGTGTGTGTCTGTCAGAAAGAGAGAGAGAGAGAGAGAGTATGAAGTAATTATAGAGGGAAAGTTAAATTGAAGAATGATCTTTTGCACTTATTTCTGAATGTAGTGAGTCCTATGGTCATTATATCATCTGTTCATGAGTTCCATAGTCTAGATCAGCTCCTGTGAAAGTTTTGTCCCCCAAACCCATGACCCTTCCTCATTAGTTGGCAGTTTCATGGCAGCTTTTGTGAGAGGCTGTGGTCAGGAAGGGAGAGAGATCTTTGGCCAATTCAATGGAAAGCTTTGTACATCAGGACAGAGACTTTGAATTGAACTCTGGATTTAATGGGGAGTCAATGCAGAGAGCAGAGCACTGGGGAGACATGAGCACAGTGATGCTAAGCAGATGGACTACTGCATTTTGGATCAGTTAGAACATATGGTTTCACTCAATAATCAAGCCTAGAGGTCATGAATGTGTGGACCACTGTGGTCAGGTGTGTTCCTGATAGTATGAAGTGCAATCTCCTGGCCAGTCATAGATAGAAGTGGGCATTTTTTGCTACTTGACTATTTGGGCATCTAATAGTACTGGGAAATCCAAAAGGACCACAAGGCTGCAAACCAACATCCATCTGAGTGCAGATGCCATAGCTGGTTGGGGGATGTTATAGACGGTAAGTTCTTTTAAATGTTTCTCTCTTCCTGCCAGCATCGCCCTAGTCTTGCCTTGGTTCAGTTTTATGCCTCCAGTCCCCTCTTGTGAATGGAATCATTTTCCCTCTCATGGTTACTTGTTCAGAGTCCTTGCGTAAGTCTGAATCAGGTCTTAAGATTTATTGATCTAGCCTTGTCCATTGTGTGGTGCATTCTCTAATTTAATGACTATAAACCACTCAGGCATGTTGGCATGAAGGATGCTATAAAGAAGTCTAAGTGACTGATTGATTATGGAGAGTCATTGGTCTCTCCATAGTTAATGATGAGGCTAGCTTTCAATTATAAACCCAGTTTGTCTCCCAGCACATAACTTCACCAAAGGTAAACCAATCCGCCTGAAATTTCACAGGTGTGATTTATCTTTCTAGGTATTTGTGTTGTGATCTTATGCCAGGATAGAATTTTTCTGGAAGACTGAGGCAAATCAATAAACCAGACAAGGCATTTGAAAGATACAAGCATTCAAAAATGGAGGTGATATCCTTTCTGGTATTTTACATGAATACTTTCCTAACAGTGTACGGTTGAACATCATTCCAGGGCAGCTTGGCCTACAAACTCTGAAATTGTTTTAACCTGTTGGTTGCCTTTGACTAATTTGGAGGCAATATGGTTGGCTGAAATTTTAGGTGTTCAAAGGGTTTTCCTTTTACATCATGGGGCCCACTGTGTACAGCTTGATGGGGGAATGGCAGTCATGGAAATACACCTGTCAGGAGAAGTGGGGGAGAGAGAGGTGGAGGACGTTAGCGCAGGCAGGTGCTCACAGAGGCCACGGTGATTGTAACAGAAGGATGAATGGGAAGTGACAGAATCAGTACTGCTCCTGGGTGCAGAGAGGCCTAGAGTATCTGGAATCAGACAGAGCCAAAAAAAAGTGGGACTCTTCTAAGCTCTATCTACAAAATAAACTCCACTCATGTGAGGTGCCAAAATGAGATACTGCTCACAGTAGACTGTACAGATATTCCAAAAGAAGTGGTGGTATCACCTAAATGCCACCTACTTGTGGAACCAAAATAAAACAATTGTGCAGATCTGTGACCCTCCCCCTCCTTCTTGCACAATGAATTAAATATAAACAATGTTGACATTTAAATTATCATTGCTCTGCATGTAAGTTAACATCTCTCTGAGATGACTAGGACAGTCCACACCTCTCAGACTCCCTGCAGACAGGGCCAGCTCTAACTTTTTTGCCGCCCCAGGCAAAAAAGAAGAGTGTCGCCCAGTCGTAACACCCCCCCCCCCCCGCGGCACGCCCCCGAAGCCCCCGCCCCCCCCAGCGCCGCACCGCCGAAACACCCCCTGCGCTGCCCGGCCGAAACAAACAAACAAAAAAAACAACCCCTTGAGTGCCGCCCCGCTGAACAAAACAAACAAACAAAAACACCACGCGTGCCCCCCGCCACCCCAACATTGGCCGCCCCTTCTAAGGTGCCACCCCAAGCACGTGCTTTGTCGGCTGGTGCCTGGAGCCGGCCCTGCCTGCAGACTCACATAGACACCACTGCATCCTTTACACTCAGTTCACATTTGTGAGGTTTTCTTTGCAACTAGAGACTTTTCTTTAAAATGAGAACTGAGATTCTGGATAACAAGACAGCAGCTCTCAGAGAGGTTCTGATATGGTGTATGAGCATGTATAGTTTATTTCCAAGCCCTGTATGTATTAACCTTGTATTTTCCAGAAGCTCTGCAGAACATTCTTAACATTCAGAAAGGTTCTCCCTGGGTCATGACTGCATATTCTTGTTATAGTCTCATTTTCTAACATATACATCCAATGTGGTCTAGCTAAAAAACTTTAAAGGGATGATAAGGCAGACTATCTGAACCTCTAAAACTATTGAGAAGATTATGCTGCCTCATAAATCAGCCTCTCTCTACTAGGGCTAGATTGTGAGCATCTCTTCAAGTGTGCAAGAAGGAGGGATTGTAGGAGCCTCTTTCTCCCATAGTGCAGCCTAAACAAGGGCCACACACAATGGCATACTGCCATGCAGAGTGGAGCAGACACACAAGAAGGAGCAATTTCTCACAACATTTCTACACATTCCAAAAACTCCAATCCCCCCCAACTGCTAAACTCAGTCTCCCACAGATGTCACTTCACAACCTTTCCATGTCCCCTCCATCAACTTCACCCTCTCCCACAGGCCCCACTCCAATCTCCTATATTTCCCAAGCAAACTCTAATCTCCATTAACCTCTCCACCTCTTCCTCTCACACAGAAGCTGTTCCATCACCTTTCCATGTTCTACAGACCTCCCCACAACCCGCCATCTCCCATAGAAACTGGAGAATTTCTTTATTTTCTGTTATGTGAGGAGGTCAGCTCACCACTAGTGCCTCCTCATGGCCAGGCATGGTAGCTCTCCCTCCACTGGGGTCTGCTGCCGCTGGCTGTTCCGGGTCTGTAGTGTCCTATCTCTTCCTGTGACTTAGCCCTCTGGCCAGGTCACTTCCAAGTCTCTCCCCTTCCACGTTGGTCCATAAACAAAAAGCAAGGGGAATTAACACAAACAAACTCTTAACGAGAGGGAGGGAAATGCCTCCCTTTCAGGGTGTATCAGGATCAGACCCTCCCTTACCTCAGGCATTTGCTATCAAGGAAGATCCTGCCTTCCGTCGGCTCTTTCCTCAGGAACTGAGGGTTGAAGGTCTGTTCTCTTCCTATGGGTATGTCTACACTACGAAATGAGGTCGATTTAATAGAAGTCGATTTTTTAGAAATCGATTTGATACAGTCGATTGTGTGTGTCCCCACTAAGCGCATTAAGTCAGCGGTGTGCGTCCATAGTACCGAGGCTAGCGCTGACTTTCGGAGCGTTGCACTGTGGTAGCTATTCCACAGTTCCCGCAGTCTCCGCCGCCCATTGAATTCTGGGTTGAGCTCCCAATGCCTGACAGGGATAAAACATTGTTGCGGGTGGTTCTGGGTACATGTCATCAGGCCCCCCTCCCTCCGTGAAAGCAATGGCAAAAAATCGTTTCTCGCCTTTTTTCCTGGGTTACCCATGCAGACGACATACCACAGCAAGCATGGAGCCCGCTCAGCTCACTGTCACCGTATGTCTCCTGGGTGCTGCTGGCAGACGCGGTACTGCAGTGCTACACAGCAGCATCCCCTTGCCTTGCCTTGCCTTGCCTTGCGGACAGCAGACGGTACAATACGACTGCTAGCTGTTGTCGTCGTCCCGTGGGTGCTCCTGGCCGACCTTGGTTAGGTTGGTCGGGGGGTGCCTGGACAGACATGGGTGCTTCTGGCCGGCCTTGGTGAGGTCGGTCGGGGGTGCTTGGACAAAAATGGGAATGACTACAGGTCATTCTCTTCTTTAAGTTTCCTCTAATGGAGATTCAGTCCTGCCTGGAATATCATGCCAGCTGGAGGCTTCTGCCTCAGGCTGCTCTCCCAGTCGGCAGCACCGTGCGGTCGCACCTACCCCAGCCTACCCTTTGCTCCCATGGCTCATGAAGCCTGGACAGTAGTAAGGAGCAGTTCAACTATAGGCTGAGCAAGTGCATAATGGTGGTAGAATGTGCCTTTGGATGTTTAAAAGCTTGCTGTCGCAGTTTATTGTCTCGGTTAGACCTCAGCGAAACCAATATTCCCATTGTTATTACTGCTTGCTGTGTGCTCCACAATATCTGTGAGAGTAAGGGGGAGACGTTTATGGCGGGGTGGGAGATTGAGGCAAATCGCCTGGCTGCTGATTATGCGCAGCCAGACACCAGGGCAGTTAGAAGAGCACAGCAGGGCGCGCTGTGCATCAGAGAACCTTTGAAAACCTGTTTCATGACTGGCCAGGCAACGGTGTGAAAGTTCTGTTTGTTTCTCCTTGATGAAAACCCGCCCCCTTGGTTCACTCTACTTCCCTGTAAGCCAACCGTCCTCCTCTCCCCCCTTTGATCTCCGCTTGCAGAGGCAATAAAGTCATTGTTGTTTCAAATTCATGCATTCTTTATTAATTCGTCACACAAATAGGGGGATAACTGCCAAGGTAGCCCGGGAGGGGTGGGGGAGGAGGGAAGCACAGGGTTGGGGTAGTTGTAGGGGAATCCCCTAGAATGGCATGCCGCTCATCATAGAAGCGGCATGTCTGGGGCTCTGACCCAGAGCAGCCGTTTGCCTCTCTGGTTCTTTGGTAGGCTTCACGCGGCACTGCTGCGGGTCCCTGTTATAACCTCTGTCCTTCATGCCCTTGGAGATTTTTTCAAATATTCCGGCATTTCGTCTTTTGGAATGGAGTTCAGATAGCACGGATTCATCTCCCCATACAGCGATCAGATGCAGTACCTCCCGTTCGGTCCATGCTGGAGCTCTTTTGAGATTCTGGGACTCCATGGTCACCTGTGCTGATGAGCTCTGCATGGTCACCTGTGCTGATCAGTTCGCTATGCTGGCCAAACAGGAAATGAAATTCAAAAGTTCACAGGGCTTTTCCTGTCTACCTGGCCAGTGCATCTGTGTTGAGAGTGCTGTCCAGAGCGGTCACAATGGAGCACTCTGGGATAGCTCCCGGAGGCCAATACCGTCGAATTGCGTCCACACTACCCCAAATTCGACCCAGCAGGGTCAATTTCAGCGCTAATCCCCTTGTCAGGGAGGAGTACAGAAATCAATTTTAAGAGCCCTTTAAGTCGACAAAAATGGCTTCGTCGTGTGGACGGGTGCAGGGTTAAATCGCTCTAACGCTGCTAAATTCGACATAAACTCATAGTGTAGACCAGGACTATGTCTGCCCACAAGTGAGTTGTTCTGCTTCTCTTTTAACCCCTCCTCCAGCCTGTGCATGCCTTGCAGGTGTGGTGTGGTAGGGCAGACTGAGCCCAGAGCGACTCCTTAACTCCCTTGTTGTCCAGTGTGGGGTTTGTAAACCCCATCACACGCACACCCCCTCAAGATGTCACCTGGGGAGACAGTTACCAGCACATAACCTGGGCGGTAGTGTCCTTCATGGCATTTAGCTGCATTAAGGGAGCATGATTGGTGATGAGCTTGAATGGATTTCCCAGTAGGTAATACCTTTCTTTTCTATCACGGAAGAGAGCTGCTCCCAACGGAACAGTTTGCAACTCAAATAGAGTACAGGGTGTTCCTTTCCATTTGTCTCCTGGGACAGTACTGCACGTAGTCCCGCTTCTGAGGCATCAATTTGTAAAATGAACTCTTTTGAGAAGTCAGGACCGAACAGGACAAGCTCTTTACACAAGTGCTCTTTCAATTTCTTAAAGGCCTTTTCTCAGGACTCAGACCAGTGCACCTTCTTGGGGCTACTGTCCTTGATGAGTCCTGAGAGGAGGCTGCTGTCATCAAAAACCCTGGCACAAATCAGCAGTACTAGTCTGCGAGGCCCAAAAAACTTTGGACATACTGCTTCAGGACGGAGTGTGCGCATGTTTTGAGGGCCTGGATTTGTTTATGAGGGGCTGGAGTTGGCCCTTCTCGAAAGCATATCCCATCTAGATGGTCTCTTTTTCCCAAAACTTGCACTTTGATAAATTTGCCGTTATCCCAGCCCTCTGTAGGGATCTGGTACAGTGTCGACTTGTGTTTGTTGTTCCTCCTTGTAGATGACCATATCACCTAAACAGCCTACTGCATATGAGCCATGTGGTGGAAGAACCTGATCCATGAGACACTGTAATATTGCTGGGGCACCATTGAGGCCAAAGGGCATAGTCCTAATTTGATAGAGGTGAAATGGTGTAGCAAAGGTAGTTTTCTCCTGTGCTCCAGCATCAGTGGGATCTGCCAGTATGCCTTTGTTAAGTCTAATGTGGTGATATATCAGGCCTCACCTAGCCAGTCTAATAGCTCTTCTACTTGAGGCATGGAGTAAGCATCAAATTTGGAAACAGCATCGACCTTTCTGAAGTCTATGCAAACCCAAATACTACTGTGCAGCTTTGGGACCAATACAACCGGGCTTTGCTGCGGGATTCTTCAATGACCCCAGCTCCAACATCGCCTAGACCTCTTGTTTCATGGCGTCCTACATTTTTTTGGGAGTGGCCATGGATTCTCCTGGACAAGTTGCCCAAATTCTGTTTGGATATGGTGGTGCACGAGATGAGTCAGCTCTGGCCAGGAGACAAACACCGTTGAGAAGGTCTTTACGACGCTTGTCACTGGGTCCCTCTGTTCCAGGTGGAAGTGTTCCGCCATCTGCACAGGGTCAAGGTCCAGTGAGTTGGGAACTTGAAGCCCCAGTTCTGGCTCGGGGGGATAAGGCATGATAAATAAGTTCTATTGCTCATTCAGTGACTTCAGAAGGTTAACATGGTAGACCTGGATAAGTTTCCTCTTGTCGGGCTGCCTGATTTCGTAGTTAACTGGCCCAGCTTTGCATACTACTTCATATGGTCCTTGCCATTTAGCAAGTAACTTGGACTCTGTACTTGGGAGTTGAAATAGTACCTGATCACCCAACTTAAATATGTGCATATGCACCCTTTGTTGTAGGCTTGCTCCTGGGTCCATTGAGCACTCAGGAGGTTTTCTTTGGGAAAAGCCCCTAGGGTTTCAAGCCTCTCTCAGAGTTTCAGTACACATTGTTTAACATTCTCCATCCTAGGAGCCTGTCCTTACCACATCTCTTGGACCAGATCAAGAATTCCTTGGGGTTGTCTTCCATATAAGAGTTCAAACAAGGAGAATCTAATAGATGATTGGGGGACTTCTCAAATAGCAAACAACAGAGGTACTCAGCAACAAACCTTTTAAACATTCTTTTCAGGGTCTTGTTGAACCGTTCAACCAGACCATCCATTTGTGGATGATAGACAGATATATGTAACGTCTTTATTTTTAGAAGATTGCATACCTTTTCAGTAGCCAAGATGTAAAGTTGGTGCTTTGATCAGTGAGGATCTCCTTAGATACTGCTACTCTAGCAAAGACTTTTAGCAAGTCTGTGGCAATAGTTTTTGCATTGGTGTTGCACAGCGAGGTTGCCTCAGGATAGAGGGTAGTGTAATCAACTATCACTAATGTGTGTTTGTGCCCAGCTGCACTTTTTTTCAAGGATCCAATGAGGTCCATTCTGATCCTTTCGAATGGAACATTGACTATGGGGAGAGGGACCAGAGTGACTTTTGTCCCCACTTCAGGTCCTAAGAGCTGTCACCTGGGACAGGAGCTGTAAAAATCTAGCTTCTTGGTGAACTATTGGCCAAAGAAGCGATCCAAAATCCTGGCCAGGGTCTTCCCATGACTGATGTGGCCAACAGAGGGGACAGCATGAGCCAGTTGTGTGACTTCATGCCTATGATGCTATGGAACAAGGAGCTGCAACCCAACGTCCACCATCAGTTGGTCTTTCTCCAACTGGTACAGTCACTCTGCCTGGAGCTCAAACTGGGAGTACCGCTCTGCTCGCTGTGGGTCTATCACTTCCCTGTTAACCACTGACAGTTTATCATTAAATCTGGCTCAAGATTCGTCCTCCATCTGGTCCTTTATGAAGTCTGTCTCTCTGGTTAGGATGTCCCTCTCCTGTAGGGGCACCAATATTGCTTTGTTGTTAGGAGGTCCTTCTGAAGGAGCTTCCCTTGGGCCCGGTCCCCCTTTCCAGGGTTTAGCTCCACATCTACACCTGCCAGCATTTCAGGTTTTGGGCTCCCATCACCTAGCATCCCCTCAGCTACTCCCTCCAGGGTGTCTGGAGTTGGTTTAAACCCTATCAGTACCTCAGAGAAATACTCCCAATCCTGACCCAAGATAATGGGGTAGGTTATATCAAAGCCAGCCCCTCTGCAAGGGACTTTGTGTTTTCCCTACAGTCAACTGCACATGTGCACTGGGATAGGGTTTAACATCTCCGTGGATACACCATAGGAAGAGTCTCTCCAGGGGACCTCAGGGTTTGGGATGAAATCGTCCTGGACTAGGGTCTTCCCACGCCCAGAATTCCCCAGCCCCATTACCTCAGTTTCATTTATCTGCACAGGGACCATTACTTAACTGGAGTTCACTTACAGGCATGGCTTTCTGCCATCCTCCCCTGTTCACACACTCCAAATAGAGTAGGGTGACCAGATGACAAAGATGAAATATCGGGACGGGGGGGTGGGGCCGGCGGAAGCAAAAAAAACAAAAAAAGCCGCCGGAGCGTGTGTCCCCCCACTGCCGCCCGGCGGCACAGCCCCCGTCTCCACCCGACTCTATGGTGGCCGCAACAGCTGAGCGCGCCCCGTCCCTGAGCTGCCAAGCCCACGTGCTGCGCTAGATCCCGGAGCAGCCTGGCTCGCTTCCCGGCCGCCCTCCATGGGCGCGGCGCAGGAAGTCCAGGCCTGCCTCGCCTTCTACGGGGGCCTCAGGCGGAGGGAGCCGCTGTGGGATCTCTGCCGGGCCGTGCTCACCTTCCTGGAGAAGCTGGACTGGAGCACTTCGCAGGGTGAGAGCCATACAGCTGATCAGCACAAGCCTGGGAGGGAGGAGGAATGCGGCGTGCTTGGGGAAGAGGCGGGGCCAGGGCAGGGATTTGGGGAGGGATCCAATGGGGCAGTGAGGGGGCGGGGTTGGGGCGGGGATTTGGGGAGGGATCCAATGGGGGAAGGAGGGGTGGGGCTTGGGGCGGCGGGGGGCGAGAGCCCCTCCGGGCTCCGCCTGTGCGCCGGAGTGGAGGGCAAAATTGCTTGTTTGTCCCGTGTCCCGACCGAACATCGGGATTGTCCCTATAAAGTCAGGACATCTGGTCACCCTAGTGCCCATATGAAAAACAAGCCCCTGCTGCCAGCTGAGTGGCTGCTGGCCCTGTGCCTTCCCTATCTGACTTGTCTGCTCTCCCTTCCTGGCTTCCCAGTGGAGGAGCTCACAGGGGTTCCCAGGGTCTTTGTCCAGGCTGGGGCCTGAGATACTGGGATTTCCCACAACAGCCGAGTCCAGGGCTCAGCAGCTTGTTGGTCCCCTTTGAGGCTGGTACTTCTGAGACCACCCTGACTGATTGCTGGCTCCCCTGGTGGGCTTTCCGTTCAGTTGAGGGGCCCCTTTGGCCTCAGGCAGTTCTTGTGTGAGACAGTCAGAGCTGACTCCACTGCTAAATAATTCTCCATCAGCTGGTCTGTGTCGGCAAGGGACTCTGGCCAGTTTTTGAGCACCCAGTCCCTACAACAGGGGTGGGCAAACTATGGCCCAGAGGCCGCATCCGCCCCTTCAGATGTTTTAATCTGGCCCTCGAGCTCCCGCAGGGGAGCAGGGTCCGGGGCTTGTCATGCTCTGGTGCTCCAGCCGGGGAGCGGGGTCGGGGGCTAGCCCCACTCCATGCATTCCGTGGCTCCGCGTGGCTCCTGGAAGCAGTGCCATGTCCCCTGCTCCAGCTCCTATGTGTAGGGGCATCCAGGGGGCTCCACACGCTGTCCCCGCCCCAAGCGCTGCCCCGCAGCTTCCATTGCCCAGGAACCATGGCCAGTGGGAGCGGTAGGGGTGGCACTAGCGGACGGGGTAGCGCACAGAGCCACCTGGCTGCGCCTCCGTGTAGGAGCCAGACAGGGGACATGCCACAGCTTCTGGGAGCTGCTTGAGGTAAGCGCCACCTGGAGTCTGCACCCCTGAGCTCCCACCCCCTCTATGCCCCAACCCCCTGCTCCAGTCCTGATCCCCCACCCCCCGAACTCCTCCATCCCAATGCAGAGCACCCTCCTGCACGCCAAACCCCTCATCCCCAGCCCCACCCCAGAGGCCACAAACCCAGACGGAGCCCTCACCCACCCACCCCCACGCCCCAACACCTTGCCCCAGCCCGGAGCCCCCTCCCACACCCTGAACTCCTCATTTCTGGCCCCACCCCAGAGCTCGCTCCCCCAGCCAGAGCCCTCACCCCCTCCTGCACCCCAGCCCCCATTTCGTGAGCATTCGTCGCCCGCCATACAATTTCCATACCCAGATGTGGCCCTCAGGCCAAAAAGTTTGCCCACCCCTGCCCTACAACCAGCTGGAAGTATGTGGACAAACTGCTTCACCACAATAAGCTCAGCCACCTCAACTCCAGTCTGAGTCTCCAGCTTTAGCAACCTCCAACATAGGCCTTTTAATTTCTGGGCAGCCGCACAAGGCCGGGGTCCCCAGGGGTAATTTCTTTCCACAGAACCTCTGTTGCAAGGTCTCCTCTGTGATATCAAAGTAGTCAAGTAAGGCCAATTTCACCTGTGCGTAGTCTTGGGCAGATACTGTATCCAGCCCCCAGTATGCAGCCTGTGTTGGTCCCATCAGGAAAGGTATCAACAGGGTGGCCCACTGGTCAGGTGGCTATTGGGCTGCTGTTGCCACTCGCTTAAATGTTATCAGGAAGGCCTCCAGGTTGTCCTTAAGGCCCATCTTTGTGAGTTTCACTGGCACAGGTGGGGCCACTAGACCCAGGCCTACAACTCCTGGAGGGGAAGCCCCAGGGATACCATGAGGCTGCATCAAAACCACTCTCTGTTGGATCAGTTTTTACTGCTGTTCTTGCTATTTTGTCTCTACGTCCCAGACCAGCTGTTGCTGCTGGGCACCCATTTGCTGCAGGAGTTGTTGCTACTGTTGCTGCTTCTAGTTCTTGATCATCCATTTGAGAAGACACTCTAGGTCCATGTTGTCTGATCTACCAACCCACATATCTAGGTTGAGGATATTTGACTGTCTGGGTCAGGTCAGTCAGTCCTCCCTCCTCTCCAGGGGTGGGAAGGATGCCCACATTCTCCATCAGTTGTGAAGGGGTCAGCTCCCCACTGGCACTGCCTCATGGCCAGACATGGCAGCTCTCTCTCCACAGGGGTCTGCTGCCAATGGCTGCTCTGGATCTGCGGTAGCCTGCCTCTTCCTGTGACTTGGCCCTCCAACCAGGTCATTTCCAAGTCTCTCCCCTTCTGGATTGGTCCATAAACAAAAAGCAAGGGGAATTAACACAAAAAAAAACGGTGTTCACAAGAGATGGAGGGGAATGCCTCCCTTTCAGGGTGTATTAGGATCAAACTCTTCCTTCCCTCAGGAAGGAACCTTCAGGCAGTTGTTGTCATGGAAGATCCTGCCTTCCCTTGGCCCTTTCCTCAGGAGCTGAGGGTTGACGGTCTGTTTTCTTCTCATGTCTGCCCACATGTGAGCTGTTCTGCTTCCCTTTTGATTCCTCTACCAACCAGTGCATGCCCGGCAGGTGTGGCCAGGGCAGGGCTTGCAGAGCCCAGAGCAGTTCCTTAACCCCTTGTTGTCCAGTGTGGGCTTATATACTCCATCACAATTACCCTCTTCATCTTCCATACCCTTCTTGATCACTCCATCTCCTACAGACTACTCTTACCTTCTTCGTCTACCATAGATCCTCTCCTTAATATGTTCAATTCCCACAGACCTCCCTTGAATCTTTTCATCTTCCATAGGTGCTCCTGGATTACAATCCCACAATTTATCTACCTTGCACAAACCACCGTCAAACATCTTGATCTCCTATACACTTTCCCCCTAACCTCTTTGTCTCCCAGAGACACTCCTCAGTTTCTTCACCTTCCTAAGGGCATGTGTAACCCACACACCTTCTGGGTGTGGTGTTCTGTCCCATCTAGTGGCACCAATACCACTTAGAGAGAGAGTTAAATGAGTCTGCTCTACAGCCATAGCTAACAGCCAGTTGGCTTTTAGCTCATGCTGTAGAGGCTCATGCACTAAACTCCAGAGGTCCCCAGTTTGAGCCCGCCCACCAATGACAGCCTGTCAGCGTTACATACGCAGAACACAGGATCATAAAAATCTCCAAAGCAGGTGTTTCTCAAATGAAAAAGATATTTGGATTTTACTTTAGTTTCACAAGCTTTCTCTTCCCAAATTATGATTGTAAAACGTGGGACACCAAATTGCTCAAGCCATGGGCTGCAGCATTGTGAAGCACTTGGCCTCATGTGCAACTCTGTCCTGGGTGACTACTACTAGCCATGGTGCAGCAGTAAGATGCCCCTAGGCACTGAGATTTTGGAGCACCCTAGATACAGTGTAATAATAAAAGCCTCCTGAGTTTTGTGATTTTGAAATACTTTGGGATTAATGCAGTTTTGGGTGCCTTCAGTTCTAGAGTACTGAGGGTACTTTAGGGTAAAATTGGCCATGTGAAACTCCCTGCCCTCCCCCCCAATTCCAAAATGACAAAAGTCAAACCCTCCTGCATGCAGCAGGCATGTGAAGCTGTACCAGAACATCAATCTCAGTGCAAGTGGCTTCTTGTTCACTTTCACTGAAGGATTGTGGGGAGGAGGAAGCTGAGGTGTTATCGGAGGGTCACAGAAAGGTAGTCTGTCTGGATACATTTTGGATACCTATCTACTCCACTAATCTAGCATCAGACCACTGCAGTTGGTATAAAAGCCATTCCCTCAGCAACTCTGGTTGCCTGAAACAGTCTTTGTGTATCTCCCCTCTTTATCTCTGTTTAAATTCTCATCTTAAAACCTGACTTTTCTACCCTGCCTCCAGACCTCTTCATTTCTCTCCCTCTTGGTTATTGGCCTTATGACGAATGCTTTAATATTTTCACCATGCAAGGCCTTTATGTCACTGTTTCATGTAATTTATACCTGTGAGCTGGAGCCTTTCCCAACCTGCTCTCAAACACAGTCCACACAATGTGTAGAGTCCAAAATCACCCCCTTCCTGCTTTGGGGGTTTGGCTTTATTAACAAAGATACCAGCAATAAGAAAACAGAGTTCAGCTGTTTCTCAGGTTTCTCCCTCATGACTGCTCAGCCCACATCCTACATTGTCTCCCCAGACAGCCATTTCCATTCCCCTTTTATACAAGTGCAGTAATAAGCCACCTACCTCAATGAGTCAGCAAAACCCACTTAATCCTTTCCCAGAAGGGTCAAAACTTGCTAACAGGGTGGAGCGTTTCAGGCTTGTTATACGATCATATACTGTCCTCTGTCTTGAATAATTTAATTCTGCAACAGTCCTGGGATCCAGTTTAAATGAAAAATATAATCTGAATTTACTGCGAAGAAACAAAATAAGTAAAATCTGTTCCTTTTCTTATTTCCTTCCTTCTGTTATTGTTTAATCACCTGATTTTGAGAACCCCTTTCACTCATAGATTACTGACCCTCTAGTGGTTAACCTCGTCCTGGATCCTTACTTCTAACAGAACCAGAAGTCCAATCAATGAGGGATAGTGAGTGAAATGGTTCTAAGCTTCTACTGATTTAAAAAAAGACAGACACATTTTATCATTAATTATTCTGTAGATAACACTGCTGATGTGCATGGCACAACACAGACAAGTAGGAAGATAAAGTCCATGCCCTGTGTTGCTTACAATCCATATTAGGGAATTACCATACTGAGAAATGGTAAAATCATAACAATATCTATCTCTCAAAATCATGGAGAAAAGGAGACGAGATGAAAAGACACAGAAAGAGAAAACTATTTTTATAGGAAGACTAGTACACCAATGACAGGTTTCTACCTGGGTTTCTGCTTGTATTTAGTTTTAGGAATGCTGTTGCAGAGGTGTCTGGTGTTTCAAAATATAATCTAAATATGAGAGGGAGCAGATAATTTCAGAGTGGAGATCAGTGATGGAAGCTGGCTAAAGGTATTTTGAGATAAGATTTGAGGGAGAAATGGGAAATTTGGCTGGTGACGTATTATATTATTCAGCCAAATAGTAAGTGTCTTCATGTGTCAGAGACTTACACTGACGTACAATCCACACAAATAACTCCTACAGTGGTGTCTAGACGAGTTGTCTTGTCACATGGAACGTCATAGGATTCGGCACACCATGGCAGGGATTAGAACCAGGGTCTCTGAAGTAAATGAACATAGAGCATGCTGACTTTAACCCAGAGGCCAATTAAAACTGCCATCTCTTGAAAATAAATGTGAAATTACCACAGAGTTATCATTCAACAGAAACAAGATTTTCTCTTTGGGCTGTAGTCTTTGTATGTTGTATTTCAGCATGTATTAGTCACCCATTTGTTTATTACCAGAGATTGGTATGAGTACCACCTTTTATTTAAGGCAATAATGCTGAAAAATAATAAAAGACACAATCGGACTACAGACATAACAGACAGGCACCAGCTGAATTGCATACATGCATGAATCAAATTGAACTCAGGACCTGTCCTCCAAAATAGAGCTTTACCTTTTGAATGAGCTCAGAATATCCATTATTAAGACTACTAAGCAGTCAGTAGTATTAAGTATTTTTTCCTCTTGTAGACCTCAAGCAACTAGCAGGAGACATAATCATATTGGACTGGGTCTAATTCCATCCAGTTGTGGGCAGTGGTATTACACAGACAGATCCATTCGTGTATTAAACTTCTAACAAGGAGGGTGCATTCTTAGAACATAAGAACGCCCATACTGGGTCAGACCAAAGGTCCATCTAGCCCAGTATCCTGTCTTCTGACAGTGGCCAATGCCAGGTGCCCCAGAGGGAATGACCAGAACAGGTAATCACCAAATGATCCATCCCCTGTCGCCCATTCCCAGCTTCTGGCAAACAGAGGCTAGGGACACCATCCCTGTCCATCCTGGCTAATAGCCACTGATGGACCTATCCTCCATGAATTTATCTAGTTCTTTTCTTGTTACTATATAGGTTATGTTAGCTCTACTATATACATGTCAAGATCCATCACCCTAAATATAATCATTTTACAAAGGGTCAGACACTGTCAAGTAGTAATTTCAGAGTTTGGCCTTATGCTATATACAGTATGGGACTATCCTTGAGTTTCAAAGTCACTTTCCTCCCTGTAGTCTCAACCAATTGACAGCAAATAAATTAAGAAACCCTAAAATATAAATTCCCACAATAGCTACATTTAATGGATATTTTGTTCTGCTGCAGCTACTCAGTGGAGCAAACCTTAAATGTACTGTATTCCCCAAAATCATGTTGATATTCATGACACTGATGAAGTACACATAAAAAAGCCAAATTGGCTTTCGCTTAATAAGAAAAGGAGTACTGTACTAAAAAAAAACCCTCAATATTTTCCATATGGGAAAAGGCAACGCTGATAAGAGATGAAACCACACTGTCAAGCATCTAGAGAAGGTTGTTAGTTCCCCATTCCCTTATTTATAATCAAAACAAAGCTAGAAATAATGCTAGAGTGATTCTTTAATGACTCCAAAAAAGTGAAATAATCAAAACAAGACCTGACCAAACTCTTGACTTGAGGGTGCTGTCCCAGAGGGCAGAATAGCTTTACCTGCTATTGTTACTAAAATATTCTCTGGATACAAGTGTCTCCTAAAGATTTATTCACACCTACCCTAATCATTTAGCACAAGCTTCTTCTTTTTGACAAACCACAAACACTGGAAATGATTAACCTTCTTCCTCCAAGTCTGTTGATTAAGGTGAAGAAAACTTCTGCAGGACATCAGCAGTGCCCTGGAAATCATGAAGGATGATCTGAAATATAATGATGAGTGATTCAGGTGAGACATCTGTGTCTGGGACTCCTGCTGAGGCTGGGACCCCACTTCAGTCCTGATGGTGCCTTAACAACCTTGTCCTCGGTCATTCCTCTCTTCTTCGCCGGAGCTTTGCCTTAGTTTCTTCTTGCCGGCTTCTCCAGGCAGCAATAATGGCATCATCATCCATTTCTTCTTCCTTGTGGGTGCTTCGTCTGTACTGCGAGAATTGCCTTGATGCAAACCTCTCTTCACTTTCTTCCACCTTCTCTTCTCTGTCTCCGTCCTCTTCAGACTTTGAAAAACTCTGAATGAACTTTCTCTTTGCTCCAAATTCTGACATGTTGGAACTAGACTCCTCTTCAGATTTTTCCAAGTGACGGGATCTGACTCGACTCTGCGTTGATGGTCCTGGGGATTCAGAATCATAGGATGGCTCTGGGCTTTCTTCCCTAGAACTTGTCTCTCTGGCCTTTGTTCGTGTGAACTTGTACATTTCCTTGTCCTCTTTTGCAGAGGTAGAGGAAAATCTTGATGTGGTTCTCAGTGAATCACCTTTACACTGATAGGAAGAAGAACTGTTCGCCTCTTCTCTTTGGGATCTGGAGAAGCTATACTTGCATGCTTCAGAGTCCACCTCTCTGAGAGTGGATGATCTATTGTATTTCTCTCTAGCCTTTTCAGCATGGTCATGATATGATGTCTTTCCTTCTGCTTTCAGGCCACTCAGCCACTTATTAACATTGGTCTCCACCTCTGAATTCATGGCACCAGTATTTGCAAACTGACCGGAGAAAGCAGAAGCTGTATCAGTTCTGTCAAGATCTGTTTGGAAGGGGTACCGAATGCCACCTATTGTGTTCTCTGTGTTGTCTTCGACTTTCTTTTCTTCATCTTCTCCCTGGGCCTTCTTCTTCTTAAATAAAGTGCTGCGCTTGTTGTCTCTGACAAGCTTCTCGATTTGATAATCTGACATTTTTTCTCTCATCTCCATTTGCATCTCCTTCTCCTTCCGGCTGAGTTTTTTCAGGTCAATGTCATCTGCAAAGAGGCTGTACAGCGGCTTGCTTGTTTGAGTCACTCTCATGCTGGAGCTAGACCCTCCTGTCCTCACGCTCATTGAGGCATTGGAAGACAGAATGGACTGGGTGTCAGCACTGCTCATGTCCCTCTGGCGGAGCAGAGAGCTAGCTACAAACAAACCACTCTGTGCACTGAGAAGGGAGGCCTTGTCATCATCGAGGCATCTGCCAAAGTCACCTGACTTCACACTGGAGGCCAGTGTGGAGGGCGGGTGGGACAACATCATTATCTCATTTTGTTTCTGAGCAATGGTTTCATTAACCACACTGGCAATCCAGTTCTGAATGCTGGCCATGGATATCGCATCACCTGGGCCAACTGGGATGTTGGGTAGAGGTGTAGCTGGCATTTGAGGCTGCATAGCCCCAGCACTGCTTCTGTTCTGAGGTAAAGATGAACGGTTGCTCTGCATGCTCAGTGAAGAAGCTGAATCCTCAGCACCGCTTATGGAAGGTGCTGAGGGCCAAAGAGATGACAGCGGGATACTCCCACTCATTGCGCTCTCTGTCTCCCAGCTGCACAGGGACTGGCTTTCTTCCAGGATCTTTTTTGAATGTTCAAGTAGCTCCATTCTCCTCTGCTTCCTTTTGGCTGAAGCAGAATCTTCGCCCTTGGCAAGCTCCACAATATCATCCTTGTTCTCATTTCCCACCTTCTTCTGGTGTTTTATTTTCCAGGCCTGGTAAGCTGTCAGCTTGACATCTGATAGATCCTTCTCTTCTTCTGCTGCCTCCTCAACTGGCTGGCTGCCATCATCCGTCTTGGGGGACACAGAGGATTCTAAATCCTTCTTGTGAAAGCCAAACTGGATTCTCTTGATCTTCCACCTTTCAAGAGGGGTCAGCTTGTCTTTGTTCTTTTTGCAGAAGTTATGAAAGGAGCTGGTATCCGAGACAACACTCTCCACATCCACATCTCTGCTCTTTCTTCCTGGCTGTGGTTCTGGACTATCATCACCACTTTTATTCCTGGAACGGTATCTCTGAGCAGCTTCCTTCTCAATCTCTAGCAGCCTCTGGTTCCACATATCCCAGGTGCTCTCCGTAGACATAGAGTCTGTGCGGCCCCTCCTCAGCCTGTTGATGCTGCTGGCTTCCAGTTGTTGCTTCAGAATTCGGATGTCAAGGCTGTTCACACTCTCCGCGTCACCCAGTTCACTTGAAGGATACGGCCTTTCTCCCATGTTGGAGACTCCATCCTCCTCCCTGGGTAGCCAATAACCTTCCTTTTCATATTTTGCATTTCGACTCTGCCACTCTTGAATCATCTGTTCCACATTCTCCTCACATTCCTCTCCTCCCTGATCTGGAAGTTTTGGAGGTGTGCTTTCCACATCTTGATTTGGTAGTTCTCTTGCTGGCAGGCCTTGCTTCTGCCTCCATTCCTCATACAGCTGTTCCTCCTCCTCCTCACTGATCAGAGTGGGCTGTTTGGAAACCAAGCTAGCTTTTCCCATGGATGAAGAACTCATAACACTTCCCAGAAAGCTGGTGGTATCCTCTTCCTCTACCGTGATGGAGTGCACTTTGGCTCCCATGACACTCCCAGAGACCTCCACTCCAGACAGCAGGGAATGGGTCCCTGCTTCGATGACAGAACTCCGGCTGGCTGTGTCATCATCATCCCCAGTATCTTCCTGCTCTCGTTCCTCCAGCAGCTTCTCATTGAGCTCCCTGAGCTGTTTCAGGAAGCCGTCATTGGGGTAAATGGCACGCTTCTTCCTTATAGTCATTAGGGCTTCTAAGATGGTCATGTGGTGGAAGATCATCAGGTAAGCAGCCACCAGCACAGCCGAGCGACTGATTCCCATTTCACTGCTTACCAGGATTTTACCTACAGGTATGAAATATAAAAGTGTCAGATGCTTTCAACAACCTACAAAATTAATCTGCAATGCATCCCATAAGGCCTGATCCAAAGTCCATTGATGTTAATGGATTTCTTGATTTCACTGCGGTTTAGATCAGACCGATGTTAAGTATTTTTTTCTGTTTTATTTTCTGATTTACCTTAATTAAAATTTGAGACAATCAAAATAATACCAAGTAACGTGTACATGTGCCACAAACTGTGGATGGGCACATTTTAAAATAAGCTAACTACAGAAATTGTATTAATAGTTTGTACTTATGTAGTGCATTTAATCAAAAAATCTCAAAGCATTTTACAAACATTAGTGAGTCGACCCTTACAATACTCTTGACTTGCTGTGTGACCTTGTCTAAGTCACTTAGCTGCACTGTGCCTCAGTTTCCCCAGATGTAAAATGTTTGAACTTCTCCCATTTATCCCATGTATATCAATGTGCTATTCACTCTGAAACCCAGCGAAGCAAATCTAAAGTGTCAGCTATTTCACTATTGATGTTTTACGAGTTGAAACATTCAACTTCCCCTACTACCCCAAACTGCCTCTCACAAATTCCTACTTGCCAGAAGCCCCAGCTGCCTCCTATTAGCTCACCAGCTTTTCATACTGAGACCTTTTGCAATGTAGTTACGTTGTCAACACAAAAATTAGCAGCACATTCAAAATGTAAGGGCAGACTAAAATTAAGTGAATTTAGTATGAAAATAAATAACACAAGGGATACTGAAGACCACGGTAGAGGTAGAGGAAGACTGACTGTAGTATTCATTTTCATGTTTAATTCAGTTAAAATCTCTATTTTTAATTTGAGCTGATATTGCTACAGAATTTCCAGAATGCTATACTAGAGTTCCATAGAAATAACCAGGCCATGGGGTGTGTTGCCATAGAATTTAGGTCCAACAGAGCATGCAGGACTTTGGCTATAACCACCTAGAAACGCATTACCCGTTTTGTCTTTCAATAGCACAGTGACCCCTACTGTTCTGTAGTAGATAATCTAGCAAAGGTGAGGATTTAGCATACAGGACATAGCAGCAGATAGCCTTGAACAATAGCTGGATATTATTGCAACAGTCACACTTGATATGCTGGGCCTTCTGTGGGGGGAGTGTAGAACTAGGCCTAAAGTATTCACTTGGAGCCTTCCATCTGCCATATACAATGGAGTCAAAGGGCAACTAGAAATCTGGTCCAAAATATTCTCTGTGATGCCTCCCGCATCACTGGATTTCCAAGTTTCCAGGAACTAGCCCAATCTCCTTATCTTACCTCTGTATGTCAGCAGTGCTTCATCAAGGAACTCCGCAGCCTGGTGAAAGTGTTTGGAAATGTCCATCTCTGGGAAATCATCCACCTCAATGCCCAAGTACTGGATATTCAAACCATTGTAGAAATCTGGCCCTGTGTACACGCCGGTACCGTGAGCCGCATTCAGGATATGAGTGATCCCAAGCCTCTTCAGACGGCCTTTGTTCACTGCAACACTCCTCCAAAGAAGAGAAAGCAATATTAGAAGTTGGCTCCTGTTCTGAGGCTGGAGAGAGCCAGTCCATTGTCCAGGGGGCCAGCAGAGGTGGTGTTAGAAGGGGAGATGTCAGTAAGAGGGTAACCATGGCTTGATTAAAATGGAAAAAGAACAGAACCGAATGAACACAATGGGGCATGGAGAGTGGCAAGCCAAGCTGGATTTAACTCTTTGCCAGCCCAGTGAATGCGGTGGAAGGATATCTACAAAGGTCCTTTGCAATCTGAGGGGTTAGAAAAGGAACAGGGTTTTGGCTGAGAGGTGTGTACCAGAGCTCTGAACAATCTAAGGGCAAGAAAAGGTGCATGATATTGAAGACGAGATCTTTAACATGTATGACTGGTGCATTCAGATTGACCTAGCAGCAGTTTAGATAGATTCCCATGCAGGGACTTTCCCTTTGTCCTTAAACTCAGGGACAGATTGGAAAAAACACTGTGTGAGGATACTCTCTCAAGCTCCTGCCACAACTGAAGCTCCACCCACTCATGACTCCACCACCCACTCAAGACTCCAAAATGAGATTACATTCTCAGTAGACTACGCAAATCTTCATCATATGATAGTCCCTCTCCTTTCTTGGAAGCTTTGACTAGTAATATAATAATTAATGATATTCACATGTAAGTTGCCATAGGTATTCTTCAAAGCTGACTCCCCATTGAGATACATAAGAGAGTTCACATCTCTTAGAGCTATTATTTCAGGCTCTCTCCAGACTCAGGCACAGCAGGGGATTGGTTAGACTCTGTTCACATTTTGAAGCTTCCTTTGCAATCATAAGAGCCAGAGACTCTTAAATAAAAGCTGAGATTCTGGAGCACAAAACAGTGGCTGCCAGGCAGAAGTACCCAGTCACCAACTTGGTGCAACCCTTCCCAACCTGACCTCTGCTTAAAGGAATATTCTATCTGTTGGGCTGTCTCTGCTTCATAGACACTGATATGGACATACAAGTTTACCCTTTCCACCCAACCATCTGACTTCTCTGTCTCTCAAATGGCTAATACAGACTATAGAATTGTGAGTAGCAACACAGGCTGTCAAGATCTGTGAATGGTGAAAATGAGATAGGAGCAGGAGATAGGGCCAACTCAGCAGCTTAGAGTAGGGTTTCTATCCCATTTAGGTGAACAGAAGACAAGCCCAAATGTCCAATATGTCCAGCCCAAGAGACTGAGGTGTCTGTAGACACAGTAACCTCCCTCCCTCTATTCTAAGATTAGCCAGAAGAGTAGCACCCTCTCAGTGGTCTTCTAGCAGTTTATATTCAGTACTTACTTGAGAGATGCTCAAAGAGAAGCAAGGTGCTGCAGGACACATTACTGGTGATTCATTAGATAGCACTCTTCCCTCTCAGTGCTGAACCAATGCCCAGCACAATGCTAGGGAGCACTAGGCTGCTGAAGGTGCTGTCTTTTGGAAGAGCCATAAAACAGACTCTGGCCACTTGTCTTCAATAAATTGCATGGCATTTCCCCCCTCTTTTTAAAGGATTAGGCGTTCCTGTGTCTGGGCCAAATTCCATCTGCAGTAATTTCATTTTGCTTACAGTTTCCTAGGTGCTTTTAATTGGATATGGTGTTCTTCCCCTCCTTTCCTAAACTGTTCTGAAGTGTCAATACGTGTGGTGCAAAAGCTGTGGTTTTTCACAGAAGTGGTTGCTTTTCAGTGCAGTGTGATCTTTGTAGACATAGACTGTAAAATGTCTTTGGATCTCTGGGGATGAAAGGCATTACATGTAATATATATTATGCTGAGGTGACTTTAGTGACTCCATCAAACCCTTCACTAGGAATTTTGTGTGACCTCAAGGACAAAAGTTCATACTCACTTTTCTGCTATAAAGACGTTGGGCCAGACTTCATCCACAGGATCCCAGGGGGACTCCAGCCTGTCCTTCATGAGTGCCCTCTGCAAGTCCATCACACACGGTGTGTTGAACAAGCTGGTGTCATCAATCTTTTCTTTAACTCGGTTGTACAGGTCCTCCACCAGCAGCTGCTCTGCAGACTCCAACATCCCCGGACAAACTGAATCCACTTTGACCTCCTTTGTCTTCAGCTCTGGAATGAGCTGACTGTCACTCAAAGCATGTGAAGAATTCACTATTCTTTCTCCCTGGAACAATCCTGGGGGCTTCTTAACTTTGTTCAACAGTGTCCACCCACCCAGTCTGAAATGTGTGCACGTGTGCACTCAGGCAGTAGCCTCAGGCAGTTAATAGGGGACTGAGCACAGTAACCTTTCCTTTCATCCCTTGTAGATCTAGGTTGGCTAAGGTTACAAGTGAAAAGGAGTCTGGGGAAGTCTCATTCTAATCCCAAGCATATGGGGAAGGGAGCTTGCCCAGTGGTTAGAGCCAGGACTGGTGGAAGCTCCCTAACATTGTGTGTGGGGGGGACCAGTGCCCAAACCAGGGCCTCACCCCTTCTTCTCCACGAGACCCTGCCCCTGCCCTGCCCCTTCTCCACAAGACCCTGCCCCTTGCTTGCTCCTCTCTGCCACCTCTCCACCATTGCTTGCCCTTACAGCCGGTAAAAAGTCGGAGGGCATAGTCCTCCCACTTTTAAAAATGAGGGAGCCATGGACCCCTGCCCCCTCCACCCCTGTTCCGGTGCCCCTGGTTAGAGCAGGGAGCTATGAATCAGGACTCCTTCACTGTATTCTATGACTCTGCCACTGACTCACTATGTGACTTTAAGGCAAGTCTCCAAACATGTCTGTGTAATGGTATGTAAAATGGAGATAACCTCTCTACCTCATGGTGGGGGTGGAGGGTTATGAGGCTTCATGAACGTTTGTTTAGCACTTTAAGATCCCCAGATGAAAGAGGCTAACCAAGTGCAACCAAAGTCTTTCTTACTTACCCTGCCCCTTTGATCCGCTTACCTTCATTGATTATCTGTTTAGCAGCTACTGCAGAGGACAGGTGGATAGGCTCCATGAAGATGCTTTCTGTCTCTGTGTCTGATATCACTGAATACCTGCCAGTCAATGACATTGGTATTAGACAAACACTTCCTCATCTGCCCTGCACCTCTGGTATTGCTTCCCTTCTCAACCATTTCAGAGGGGAGCAGCAGGGAGGGCAGACAGAGGACCTTATGAGGGATGGAGGGAAAGATACTCCCCCCTGGACGGTGTGACAAGTGCCTTTTGAAGAGAGCTCTAGCATCCAAAGGATGTCTGCAAGAGGTGGTGGGGGATCCTATGGGAGAGGATTTGGAGGTAGGAATGAGGGGCTATGTGGCAGCAAGTGGGTAAGAGTGAGGCCTGCAATGAGGATCTGCAGTCAGTGGAAAGAGACTGCAGAAGAACAGACCTGGAGAGGGAGTTCCTGCAAAGGAGGACTGCAGGTAGGTGGGTGGGATGGGATTGTTAGATGGGTTATTCATGTGAAGGAGAATTGAAGGGTACATCCACACAGCTAGCTTTTTTGCTTGAAAATCACTTCTTATTTATCATTAGTTATAGTAGAAGGAGGCACTAGAGATTGGCTCTATAGATTAAAGAGCATCCCACTATCATGGCTTCTGAGCCCAGACTCCAGCCCGAATGTCTACACAGCTATTTTAGCGTAGTAGCACAAGCCCCAGGAGCCAGAGTCTATAGACTTGGACTCTGAGACTCACTGCTGCAGGCTCCTGCTTGCTGTGTAGATGTATTACTCCTGGGGGATTTTTCACCACTGTGTGTGTGTGCATAATTCATGTGCCACGCATATTTTTATTTTTTTCAGCAGCAAATAGCTTCTGCCGGAAAGTTGCTGAAGTTCTGCCTTTTGCCCACCAGAGGGCACTGTGATGCTAAAACAAAGCAGCCGCTCCTGGCTAGCCCCAGCTATGATAGGGAAGAGAAAGAGCCTGCAGTGCCTTCTTCACAGCGCCTGTTGGGCCAGGTCAGGAGACAGACAACATGGGGCACATGGGGTTGCTGGGGGTCACAGACTGGGGCAGGGGCTGAATGGGAGTGGAAGCACAGGGCCATGGGGGGAGTAGGATGCAGGGCCACATGGGGGAAGGAGGGTGGTTGAGTGGCGGCACAGAGACACATGGGGATAGGAGAGAGGGAGGTGCAGGGCCACATGGGGGAATGGGGGTGGCTGAGTGGGGACACAGAGACACATGGAGATGGGGGAGGGGGTGCAGGGACAGATGGGGATGGGGGAGGGAGCTGGCTGAGGGGGAATGGGTGTCTGAGTGGGAGTGGAAGGACAAATGTGGATGGGGTACAAGGACACATAGGGACAGGGGCAGATGTGCCTGACTGAATGGGAGAAGCTAGGGGTCAGTCAGGGTCTGCATGGGGGAAGTTCCCTAATAATCCTTCTCTGACTCCCCAAAAAAACCTGTTCCATACTTTTCCCATCCATACCCAACAACCTTCCAAGGTCACACCCATGCTCCTTTCCAGGAATTATTTCCCTCTCCCTTAGCTCCTCCATTACCCGTAACTCCCTACACTGCTTTTGAGGGGTGTGGGAAATATGGTTCTGTATTGTAGTTTAAATGAATTATTACTCAAGAGTTCTGTATTAATATGCCTAGTAAGGAATCTATTTGTCAAAAAACATTTCCTGAATCTTTTTTGTTGTCTGTATTGTTAGACATATTTGCTGACAGGTATTTTGAAATAAATGACCAAAATAATTAAAATTGGTGTGATTATACTGTGTTATTTTGACAAATAAAATATGCAGAATTTTACAGAATTTCAAAATATTGTGAGCAGAATTTTTAATTTTTTTGTACAGAATTCTCCCAGGAGTAATGTATCCCGAGTGGCTTGGAGCTCCACTGCCAGAGAGATGGCGCTGTCTGGGGGTAGACAGAGAGTCAGAAACATCCATTTTATTCCATAGAAGTTCTTGTACCTCCCTCATCACTAATATCTGAGTGTCCTTCCAGACACAGCTACTCCAAGGCGGCTGCTCTGCTTTTCTATGAAGGGTGGCTTCTGACTAGAGTTTGGTGAAGAATTCAGAACAAATGATGCTGCGATTTTGGCCCTTTTTCTGTTCACAAATCGTCTGCAAACACTATTTGACTTTTATAGATGTGTTTGTTCTTCCAGATTATTTGATGGATGGTTTAAGTGACCAGATGGCAGGCTATGGATCTCTTGCAAACTACTCACCACAGTGACTGCATCATAATTTGACATTCACTGTGTGTTTGGTCAATCAAGTCACATGGTATTGTTTCTGATCTCTAGTTGGACAATTACCAACCCCACCAATAGTTTTCATGATGGCTGCTTGTACATTCAAGACCAGATTTTCAAAGCTAATTAGGCGCCTAGTGGGATTTTCAAAAGCATCTAGGTATCTAACACCCATTGAAATCAATGAGTTTTAGGCACCCAGTTGCTTTTGGAAATCTCACTAGGCACCTACATACCTTTAAAAATCTGCCCTCATTTGAATACACATTTATATGAGTATTTGTGACCCATTCTCTGCCTGTGAACATTTTTGCAAACAAAAATGTGCTCCTTTGATTGTCAATGGAAAATGAATTAAAGGTTCGTTAATATAATCATAGTGGTTCTGTGAACTATGTGAAATAAGTTTGGGGCCTCGATTCCATTGCCAGGGGACAGGTAGCCACATAAAAAAGCCTCCATTGAAACTGCTGATAACTGGGCTCCTTGTTGATAGTCTCAACAGAGGTGTCAAGGACAGAACAGGTCATCTATACTGAGCTCCCCTCTCATCCCTGGAGGAGGTCACTCTGGGTTACTTCCACAGGGGCTAGTATAGAGGAAGCTTATTCTGCTGGTGCTGTACTTGTTCAATGGATAAATAGAGGGCATAAATCTCCAGAGCTGTCAATCCTACACCTTTCACCAGGAATATATTTATATACAAAGAATATATTAAAGAAAGACATGCTGAGTTCATTGTGAGCAAGTAAAGGATAAAACCCCAGGGAAGCTTGTCCCCTGTGCCCCACTCTGGTCCTCAGGGCCCAGCATGGCATTGGGGTTAGACATCTGACTGTGGAGACACTCTCTCTCTCTAACTTGAATTGGTAGCTGTTTCCTCTTCCTCCATGAGAAGGCCTGGACATCTCAGGCTTCTGCACACACCAGCCTGGCTGCCAGCTGCATGGATTAAATTGGTTCCCATAATAACTGGCCATGGGGGGGTAGGTGGACAGCATCATTCCAAACCCAGGAGCAGCTGGGCAGGCAGGCAGGCAGGACTGTGCAGTGTGATGGGTTGCTGCAGAAAGAGTTGGAGAGTTCAGACCTCAGCTGATATAATTAGATGGAGGCGGGACGTGGTGGAGGGCGGGGGCCACAACTGCACCAAATTTTGACAGTGGGAAAGTGTATTACCCTTCCTCTCCCCTCAGTCAAGACTGTCTGAACAGATTTTGCACATGCTTGGTCCCCAAATTCCCCTCCAGGTTGACACCAAGCATGTGGCGTCTCAGCCCAAACCAGTATTTGTGGAGTGAATCTTGATGAGCAACTAGGGACAGGGAATTTAAGGGCACCCACTCCTGTTAGCTACACAGAACGGTGGGGAACAAAAGTGGGCGGGAAACCCCACAACATCTGCAGAAGAGGGATTTGCAGAAGGCTCCACAAATCTAAGTGTGATTCTGGGAGTAAGGAGGGAGAAGAGCAGGGTAGTAGCCATTGCATGTAGCATGCTCCCCTCTGCAGAGCTCAGCTTTCGCTGTGGAAATCCATGTGCGTGGTGGAATGTCCAGGCCTGCAGTCTGTTTGAAAGGGAGGAATGGGGCATGGCTGTTGGAGCCACAGACAATGGTATCGTCTCCAAAGGGAGCTGTGCTGCTAGGGGCACCCAGAGACCCACGCTGAGGGCATGGCTTTACAGTCTACATTATAGGCCAGGCTCTGAACAGATTTCCCAGAGGATAGGTAAGAAGATTAAATTCTCCCGTCACCTCCTGGAATGGTTCCTTACTATTAGGGCTGGGGAGTTTGTAGGGGGAGGAATCATTTGGTATTACTAACCACATCCTCTTCCCCCTCTGTGCTGACTCAAACTCCTCCTGCTGCTGCTGGACAAGTTGTGTCTTTAACAATCCAAGTTAACCTGCATGGTGCCTGGGGCACAAGTTGAATCCCCTGGGTTTGTCCTGGGCTGGGGTTAGCCTGGACAAAAAAAGTGGTGGTACTGTGAAGCTCCACTCACTGCCAAAACACCACCCACTGCTGAAACACCTTGTAACAGTGTTGGCACCCGCCTCTTGTGAGCACCCTCCTGGTAGGGTGCATGCACTTGCAATCTCTCAGTTTGTGGTGCTATAACAGGGTGTTACCTGCCTCTCACAAATGCCCCTTGATCAAGTGCATGCCTACAATCACTCAGTTTGTGGAACGGGGTAGCACAAGCACCCCCTCCTTGGTTAATGGTTTCTTAGGCAGGTCTTCAGTGACTTGGCCTTCTGGACAAGTCACACGCTGTCTGTCGGTGGAAGAGTACAAACCCCTTCCTGCGGTATACAGTCTTTACCTTCTTCCGACCTTGATATGGGGACATACCCTCAGGGCTTCCTCCCTGGAGACACTGTCTTCTTGAGCCCTCCCTGGGCTCAGACCTTTCCCAGTCCCAGCAGCCAGCCGGGAACTCCTTCTTAGCTCCGCTGGTCCCTGCCCGTACTGAGCGGTCTGTGGTCCTGCTGCTCTTTCAGCCAGCCATGAACTCAGTCCTCTCTCTGCCAGCTCCAGGCAGCAACTGACTGACCAACTCTATCTCTGCTACTCCTTTTTATATAGCCCTCCTGGCGCCTGATTGGCCACTCCTGCAGCCCCTTTGATTGTCTGCTTTCCCTACAACCAACTCTAGGCCACTCTCCTCTCTGGGATGGGGTATGACAGGGCCCTGAGGCTTCCAACAGGGAGCCGCTGGACCTAGTCCACCCCGTCACACATCTCAACAAAACCAAACCATAAAGTGACTGCACTGGAGTCCTTCGCAGGGGTGTGCTGGTGCCTCAAGTGCTTGTGTGAGCACTGCTCCTAGTGCTGGCTTCAAGGGGGAGTTGTGATGGTCCCGAGCTACTGCCAATAGGTCGCAGGAATTTCTGTGCTGCTGCCACCACTTGAATAGCTCCGTGGACATTCTCCTCCTGAGAGCCCCCTTCCAGTTCCTCCAGCTACTGCCCTTCCCCTGACTGGCCAGCATCACTGACCAGCAGGAAGGGAGCAGGGCCGGATTCCAGTAGGGCATATAACACTGACAGATCCAGGCCATCTGCAGGCAGGATTGAACCTGGGACCTCTGGAGCTTAGTGCATGAGCCAAAAGCCATATGACTCTTAGTTAAGGCTATAGAGCACATCTCATTCGCTCTCTCTCTCCCCCCCTGTGGTCTCGGTGCCACTAGATGGGACAGAACACCACACCCAGGAGGTGTGTGGGTTACAAGCCCTGATCCTGGGAGGGCAGCTTGTAGCCGTTTGAATGGAAGTGTCTCTGCAACTTTAACTGTGGCATTTGGTACTGATGGCAGAAAAGGTAATAAGTGAAGGAGGTGGTTCTGTTCAGTCTGAATGGCTGATCAGGTGAGGAGGAGGAGGAGAGGAAGAGGAGAGGAAGAGGAGGAGAGAGAGGTGGTCATTAGGCGATATTTCTACATGATTATATCAGACATGAGCCCAGAAAATTGCATGAATGAATACAATAAAACGAAGCAAACATTCTAGCTGTTGCTGGTAGCAAACCTCATGCTTAAGGCTGTTAATGGAAACCGCGTCTTCCCCATTTGCATACAACCACATGCCCCAAAATATCTCCTTTTTGGCAGAATCTTTCCATTGCTCCCTACTTCCTGCCCCAGGTGCAGTTTGAAAGTTTCTGGGAAATCCTGTCAGGAATTTTGCATTAAGAAGCAGGCACTAAAAAAAAACAAAAAAAACTCATCACACTTATTTTGACTAAAAGACACCTTAAAACTGGCAGAAGCCCAACTTTTGCTGCCCTGTAAGTGGCATCCTCCTGCCTTGTTCCCAGCCCTCCTATGAGAGATAGGCCTGAACCAAAACCCAAAATCCAAAAGCCTCAATCTCTGGGGGGTTAAAATCCACACACGGGGTTTGCAAATCCATATAATGGGCTGAATCAAAAGCCTGGGTCCCAACATACCTGGATTTAAAAGCCAATCTGAATTTTGCAAATTAACAGGAGGAGGGAGAGTATAAGGAGTGGGAAAGCAATAATGCTTCCTCCCAATAATGCTTTTCTCTCTCTCTCTCTCTCTCTCTCTCTCTCTCTCTCTGTGATCTAAGATGACTGAATGGGATAAATAACACATGAGCTCCATCCCCACAGCGTCTCCCCCCGTCACCCAGTATGGCCTATGCTGGTATTCTAAATCCCTGCCTCTTAGAGGAGAGGGAAGCCTGAGGCTATGTTCTTGATCTGAGTAGGATGGGTATGAGTGGGGTAGGGGAGGAAGGGGAAGCAATTTGTTACATGCAGTCAGGAAGCCATGGCAGTCCCTGTGGCAAATACACTCACTGGCTGGGGGAGGGGCTGCGGAGGTAGCGGGCCTGCACTGCCTTCACGTCTGGCCTATCCTCTTCATCTGGTACCACCTGCTCGCTGTCTGAGTCCTTGCCACTTGCCATGGCCAGCTCTTTAGGATCTGAAGGAGGTGGGGAGATGGCAGGGAGAGGGAAATAAGAATACAACAAGCATAAGCACTGCACTCAGGAAAACCCCTTCAGGCAAGGCGTTGGCTGCCACCTGTCCAAATTTTCCCAGGATACTCCTTTTGTGAGGTAGCTGTCCCAGGAAATCTGTAAGGGTGCTCAGCACACACTGCCAGCTGCGCAGTTTTATGGGCTCAGGACCATCCTGGATGTCCTGCTTTTTTGTACCTCACAAGTGGCAACCCTAGGCTGGGCAGGCTGCAGGCAGGGCATTCCCCATGCCCTGCGCTGTGGTGGTAACACAATGATTTTGCATTGCAGACCATTATTACAGAAGTGGCATGAACACCTTCCTGGCTGGCAGGGGCTGGGGAACTGTGCAGAGAAGGAGCAAACAGACATAGGGGCCAGGAAGGAGGAAGGGCCTTGGGTGGCTGTGCAGAAACTCTATCTCCTTCCACACAGCTCAGCCCTGCTAATAGACACTAGAACAGAGGTGCCTGAACTGTGGGGCATGCCCCCCTAGGGGAGCGTGGAGGAATCCTAGGGGGCACGGCGGGAGCCTGGTCCATCCCCCACAGAGGGGCAGGGAGGGAGCGCCACCCAGCTCCTCTCCTGGCCCTGGCCCTGGCTGCTGGCTGCATGCCCGGGGCTCCGCGCCTGGTGCCCCGGCTGCTGGCCCTCCGGCCAGTGCCCGGGCTGCTGGCCTTGGCCCCCAGCCAAGGCTCTGTTCCCGCCCCCAGCTGTGGCCCCAGCCTCAGCCTCCTTATCCCTCTCTGCGTCACCCCCACCACCACAGCCATGGCCCTGGCTCCGGGCTGGGGGTGGCGTGAGGTAAAAAGTTTGAAGGCCACTGCACTAGAAGGGGCCCCATCCAGCTAAGTATGGGGGGCTGGACATGGAGACTGAAGAAAATGAGGGTGGGGAATATGAGGCCTACCGTCCTCATAACCAAACACTGCAAAGGATCAAGGCCAAACCCTTGATTCTGACCAACTTTAAACCCCAGGACTCGCCCTCAGGAGGCCTTTGCCAGGAGCCCATGATACCAGCCTCTGCCAGCGTGCAGTGGAGTGTGTGTGTTTGTGGGGGGTGATATTATTTGGTTGGGAACCTGGAGAAGCAGCAGCCAGTTCCTCAAGCTTCACAGAGTGACTTCTGGCTCTCACTCAGGGAGTGTCTGTCCTATTCCAGCCCCAAGGGCTCAGATATCCCATGGCAGCTGGTCTCAGATATCAGTGCAGCCATGTCCCATAAACAAGGGCTGACGTTGCTGCCGCTCATGGAGTCAGGGAGATGGGAAGCAAAGATGTGAGGAAATGGCACTTACCGTCTGTGTCTGGAGCTCTCCTGACAGCAGAATGGTCACTCCCCGTCTTAGGCTCAGCGATGGAGCCCAGTGGATGGGGCAGGAAACTTGGTAGGGGATGCAGCTAGAGCGAGAGATCAGCCGCCCTTTCTCTCTCTCTGCGACTTCTTCTCTAAGGGGCAGGACAACTGTCAGCACCAAACCTTTAGCAGCTTTCTAAATATAGGGTCTGCCCCACACTGGCTGCTGGGTTGCATGGGAAAGGAATTCAGTGCCTCATAGACAGCACTTGGTCAAACTTTTAACTCTTCCCATGCTGGGGGCTGAATCTCCTCATATTTTCTTGCTTGGATTTTCCTCTCACAGAAGAGGCCCAGAGAACAGCCATAATTCCACCCACAGGGAGCCCCCAGATAACTGGAGCCCCACCAGAGGCGTCTGAAATGCTGGTGCCTTGCTGCAGTGCAGCGTATGATCAGCTGCTTCATGCTGACTGGGAACTCTGTGGTATCAGAATGGCTCCCTCTCCATTAGGGCTCATGTGGGGGTGAATGGCAGTTTCCCCTCTCCTCTTAACAAGAAAACCTCCATATCCAGTCCCTTCACGGGTTCTCACAACATATTTTTTGGTGGCCTCAGAGTGCAGCCATCAACTCTTGCTGGTGGCCGCTCTGAGAATTTTTCCTAAAATACTTAATTAACTTTAGGGAAAACAAATAAATATGCATATATACAAGTCCAGATCATTGTAATTTATGTATGTAGGTTTTTTTTGCAGACTCAATAATAAAAATAATGTACAGTTGTCTCTATTCTTTACTGGACCTAAGCAGAAATGAAACAAAAATAAGGTGCTTGGCATGTTTTGATTTTTTTTTTAGATTGCTAGTTAGTAAGTCTGCTCCTGTGAAAAGTGATATTTGTATATTTGTTATTATCACTTTTCACAGCAGACTTACTCAGCCCTGGCATGCTGGGGGACAAATTAAGCCCTGGATGAGGAGGTGGGTAAGGAGGCAGGGGGACCAGGGGCAACGGGGGGCTGGAGGAGGCAGTGGGGGTTGAGGTGATGGTGCGGGGGTGAGTCCAGGGATGGAGCCCAAAACCCTGCAGCTGGAGGACAGAGCCAGCTGCCGCGTGGCCAGAGCCTGCCACCCACCATCCCAGAAGCCCGAAGCAGAAGCCTGAAGCCCAAGCCCCACCGCACCTGTGAAGGTGGGGAATTCACACTGGTTGCCTGCTCCTACAGTGTTTGTGGCTCCGGAACGGGGTAGGGACCAACCCCTGCAAGCAGCCCTGGGGAAGGAGCCACTGCTTTGCTGCCCCCCATTCCCCGTCAATCACAGCCCAGGAAGCTGTGGCCACAAGAAAAGCCCCTGGGGGCTGCATGCGGCCATGGTGGCCACATTTGAGAAACACTGCCTAGAAGCACACAAACCAGCTCTGTACCCAATGGAACCTCTACATCCCCAGTAGTAGGTTGATTTGCAACTAAATATAGCCTTTACACTAAATTTGGTACTTCTTTCTGGCTAACCAGGATGATACTCTATACACAGGTATTTAAGCAGTTATAGAGCTCAACATATGTTTATTCAGATTCTTAATTTTTACCTTTTTATGATGTTAGAAAATGATGAATATGTTTCTTATTTACTGAATGATGATTAATTTTTTGCTTGTGCTTTGTGTTAAGCTGCATTTGGCTGGAAAATGGAATTCAATTAAAAATGCACAAAAACAGCATTTTAAACTTTTTATTAATTAAATAAAACTAGGATATATAAGAAAAAAGTAAGTTAATCAAAACCAGTTTTGCATTTAAAACTAACTGATTTATTAAACAAGGGAAGTATTATTTGTAGTTAATGAATTGAACTGATTGTTTCTGTTTCTGGTCATGATGTCCTTCTAGATTTTGGAGGTAGTAGATCTTATCCTCTCATACCTCAATTTTATGAATCAATTAGAAGAGTAAAAAAACTTCTCAGCTTGTTCAACTTCCAACTGGTAGCTTAACTTTGAATGGACTAATAACTGAACTGAACTAGCTGAATAAACTGAAATGAAGAAAACAAACGTTCTCTCTGCACCTGCAGAAGAGGCTACTGCTGTCAAAAGCTGGCGTAGCACTTCAACGAAGTCTAGTTCCAGGTGCTTAGCCAGTGATTTACAATGGTTCAATGGTTTGACTTTCTTTAAAATTTCAGCAACAAGTATGTACTACTTGAATATAATTTTTTACATAATTGAAATCAATAGATTATAGTAAATTTAGGCCAGAACATATCTGCCATAATTTTAAATTTAAATCATTAATTTTTAAAATAAAAATGTATTTAATTTAAATGAAAAATATTTGGTTTAAATAAAAGTCTAATGTAAATTAAACAGTAATACAATAAAAAGGGTTATTTTTTTTTAAATTAATCCGTTTTTATCTGCCATGGTTATTTGTTACTGTACAGATCGCTCTAAGTGCTCTTTTACCTGGCCCTTTGGATTAACTCGTCATTTCCTTTGTGTACCTATCAATCAGCAGAGACCAGGAAAGGTGGTTTATTTGCCTGAGAGGGTAGGACAAGTTCATAACATACATTCCCTCAGGTAGAGAACAGCAAGAGATTTCTATCTCTAGTAGTGAACCAGTTTGTCAATCTAGCTGAAGGGGGTGGGGAAGATGGGCAGAGTCGAAAGAGCAAGTGAAAAAGGATTGGGGAAGTGAATCCAAGCTACAACCGTGAGGCTGCACTGTTAGCCCATTAACTAAAATAATTCAGCTACCGAGCAATCCTACAGGGAAATACTCTGTACGGAGGATAAGGAGAGACCATGAGAGCTACGAAGGGATCTCAGCTGTTAATGTTGAGTGTGGGTGAGTACTGTTTTGGTTGTGTCCTACAGGGGATGGGTGGAGACTGGAGGGAGGTGAATGTTACACAGGCAAATATCCCAGCCGTTCTGATGTGTCAATGTCCTTTCTTTAGTACAAATCTTAGCCTGTTTATGATCTGGCAGGTACAGTGATAATGCCTCCATACTACAGTGTCGGGACTCACAGGCAACTCCAGAAGTCTCTGCAATTCCAGGGACAGAGAGAATGGAGTTTTGTATCATGCTGGCAAACATTTTTAAAACCAATTTAAAACGGTTTCCATAGATATTGTATATCCTTTGTCCCTAGAATCCAAAGGGGGAAAGTCCTTAGCTTCTACTCTCTACACTGTATGTAGCCATTTCGAACCCAAGTTACAGACCTGCCAACATCTATAAATCAAATTGCTTGTGTTTGCTTTTATAGCCAAGAGCTTCTGCCCACTTCTCTGATCCTCTGCCCTCTCATTTCCCCCTGTACAGCCCACTCTGCCAGTGACACCAGCCTTGATCTGCCTTTGTTTCCTCACACAAATATCTCTGTGCCTTTTTTCCATGCCAGCCTAGGCATAGAACACTCTCTGCCACTCACCTAGACGCCACCCCTGCCTTACTCAAACCCCTCTGAAAAATCTCACTTCTTCTGTGAAGCCTGAGAGACGGGAATTTGTATTTAATACAATGGAATTACAAAAACTGTATTCCTCAAGAAGTGGGCACAGACTGAGTAATTAGCTGATCTTATTGATATAACTTGTTTTACCCCATCTCAGACCATTCCCCTCACCCTCACCTCTTATGCCATGGGTGATTCTAGACCTAAAGCTATTTGGAGCAGATGTGACGGGTTGGATCTCAGAATCCCCCTTGGGAGCTGCCACCTGATATGTCAAGACTACTTCTGCCCCTGCTTTCCCTGCCAGCTCGGGACTCCAGCACCCTGTCTTGCTGAGCCAGACACGCCCGTCTGCTCCAACACAGACCCAGGGTCTGAATTACTCACCCCAAAGCTGCAGACTTAGCTGAAAGCAGCTTACAGAAGTGTTCTTGTCTTTAACACTGAGATGCCCAACTCCCAATGGGGTCTAAAACCCAAATAAATCCGTTTTACCCTGTATAAAGCTTATACAGGGTAAACTCATGAATTGTTTGCCCTTTATAACACTGATAGAGAGATATGCACAGCTGTTTGCCCCCCACACACACACACACACCTCTCCAGGTATTAATACATACTCTGGGTTAATTAATAAGTAAAAAGTAATTTTATTAAATACAGAAAGTAGGATTTAAGTGGTTCCAAGAAATAACAGACAGAACAAAGTGAGTTACCAACCAAAATAAAACAAAACATGCAAATCTAAGTCTAATACAGTAATACAATTGAGTACAGATAATATCTCACCCTGAAAGATGTTTCAATACGTTTCTTTCACAGACTAGATGTCTTCCTAGTCTGGGCACAATCCTTTCCCCTGGTACAGCCCTTGTGCCAGCTCAGGTGGTAGCTAGGGGATGCCTCATGATGGCTTCTTCTTTTCTCTGTTCCACCCATTTATATATCTTTTGCATAAGGCAGGAATCCTTTGTCCCTCTGGGTTCCCACCCCTCCTCACTGGAAAAGCACCAGGTTAAAGATGGATTCCAGTTCAGGTGACATGATCACATGTCACTGTAAGACCCCAAGCCTTCATTCCTCCCAGCCTGACTCACAGGAAGGCTTGCCTGCAAACAGAGCCATCCACAGTCAATTGTCCTGGTTGATGGGAGCCATCAAGATTCCAAACCACCATTAATAGCCCACACTTTGCATAATTACAATAGGCCCTCAGAATTATATTTCATATTTCTAGTTTTAGATACAAGAGTGATACATTTATTGAAATAGGATGACCACACTCAGTAGATTATAAGCTTTATGAGACCTTACAAGAGACCTTTTGCATGAAGCATATTCCAGTTACATTATATTCACTAATTAGCATATTTTTATAAAATCATATAGACTGCAACGTCACAGCAGGAACTTTGTCTCTCTTTTTAGTGACATACCTTGCACCCTTTGCCAGGGGCTGGAATGGTGAACAGGTTGTTCGCAGTGTAGGTGTAGACCTGTTGGTCCCGGGAAATTAGAGAGACAATGTGGATGAGGTAATATTTTTTACTGGGCCAACTTCTGTTGGTGAAAGAGACAGGTTTTTGAAATTAGACAGAACTCTTCTTCAGGTCTTCTTCAGGCCAGACCCAAAGAAGAGCTCTGTGTAAGCTCAAAAACTTGTTTCTTTCACCAAAAGAAGTTGGTCCAATAAAGATATTGCTTCACCCACCTTGTCTCTCTAATAATAAACAAGGCCATTTGGGCTGAGTATAGGCCAGGCCTTTTAATGCCATTATTAAAACAGTGGAGTGGGAGAGATTTTGGAAGAGGTTGTTGAAGCCAAGAATGGTGCAGCATAACCAAGAGAGAACTCAGGCCCATACACAGTAGTATAGACAGTCTCTAAAGAAAACGCTAGGTCCAAACTTTGTGAGAGTTCAGATTCAAATTTTGCAAGATGGGCTCATCTCTAGCATTATTATTATTTATTTGTACTGCAGTAGCACTTAGAGGCCAAGATTCCACTATGCCTCCATCTCTCTCCACTTTACAAACATATAACAAAGAGACAATTCCTGCCCCACGGAGCTTACAATCTGAATAAAGATAATAGACAATCTAAGTAAAGATAATGGGTGGATACTGCAGACAGACAGGGGTGAGGGGTAGGAAAGGAAATTGTCATATATGAAAATAGTGGTTACACGGAATGGAGTTCTGAGATACAGGAGTGTTTCTTAGAAGAGTCTGCCAGCTCATTCTATTTCAAGGTGATGTGAGCAGTGTTTTCTTTGCAATTATGTAAGCTTTGGTTGGATTTATGCAGCTAGAGTAGCTCCACATTTTGTCCTATTTGTCAGTTCCATTTGATGCGAGATGTTTTAAAGAGATCATTACACAGGGCATGGATGGTTGCGGGGAGGGATGGAATTTTGTTTCTGCTGGGCTGGTAGTTTCTTTTGTAGATGGTTCTACCTGAATGTTTCCAAGGGTTGTTTGTAAAAAAATGTACAGTGGCTGGAGTGCTAGACAAGTGCTCAGTAAGGAAACAAAGGAACATTGTCACCCTCCTACTCAGATTTTCTTTGCAAAAATGTTCTTAACCCTATCACTAATGACACCTGAGATGATTAAAACAGAAAGAACTTTTACAATCTAATTAGCTTCTCGCCCTTTGTTCTGTTTCTATGCCATTTACCATTCATTCATTCAATATTGCCAGTGGAAGTAAACAAGTCACTGAGACTTTCTGGTTTCTCTGCTGCATTTCCAGTACTGCAAGGAGGGGGGGAGTTATCTTGAAGGGGGGTGGGAGGGAGGAGAGGTCTTTTCAGTGATTTATTTAAAAAATTGATAAACAGCATTTCCATGTCAGAACAAAATCTAAATCTAGGGTTTAAAGCCTGTTGACAATGTCTCTTTATCAATATTATAGGCTATTTCCCCTCTGAGTCTGATTGGATTTTAAGGCCCCTCTCTCTTCAGTTGGATATAAAACGGGTTCAGTTTCCCATCCAAAAAAACTGATTTTGGACATGCCACCTGTTTTTAACTAGCTAAGCTGTTTGGTGACAGAAAGCATCTCCCAGCCCTGCACCCCATTGCTGAACGGACTACCCCATTGAAAGTGCTGGTGACTCGAGGGGGAAGGAAACACCTTTAGTGGTATCACCGGGACCGGATGTAATTAAACAGAGATTCAGAGAACCAGAAGGATATGTAGTGGGCAGTCTTTAATCTCCATTGAAAAACTGGATTACGAGCCAGTCAAACAATCAGACTAAAGCTGTAGGAAATAAGTGAGAGGGCATCAAAGAGATCAGCCCTTTGCATGGTGGTGCCAGGCAAATTAGAACAATCCTTCACAGTGATGTACAGCTCTCCTATTACTGGCTGCTTCCGCCACAGGTGGGGTTTGGTTTGGCACCTTTGCAACTCTGAACTGATAGTGTTTTTGAAAAGAATAAAAACCTGCAGTAAATGAGAACTTTGGCATGGGCTGGAGGGTGAGGAATAGCTGTGAGTGCCTGGGGTTGGGCCATCTCTCTTTCTCTCTCTGGGGGTTGGGTGAATGACCTGTTGGTGAACCCGGATGGAACCAGTTTCTGAGGCGTGACAATGGAGTAAAAATAACCTGTTCTACCTGTTCTACCATTGGGGGCACTGCAGGTGCTTCCTGGGAGAGTCAAGATACTGCTCATGCTTCTGAAGAGGAGGGAGGGACTCTGCCTACCCACACAAAGCAAGCCAATGGCTTTGTGTGTGTGTATGTGTGAGGGGTGAAAGGTTGAAAGGATGGGCAGAGCCAGCTCTGGTGTCATGTACACAGTGCTGTTGTACAAGGTGCCCCATAGCAGCTGCAATAAAGTAATAATAAAAATACTTTGCCCTACTAGATCACCTTCCTTCTGAGGCTCTCAGAGCACTTCACAGCTATGAATGAATGAATCCCCCTGTGTGAGAAGGGAACATCACCCCCATTTTACAGATGGCGACACAGGCATAGAAATGCTAAGTGACTTACCCAAATTCACACAAGAAGTCAGTGACAGAGCTGGGAACAGAGCCCGGGAGCCCTGATTGTTCTCTACTCTAGCCATCAGCCTTCTTTTCCTCACTATTTATTCTGCTTTTATTAGGGAGGTGATGGAAGGGGTGAGAAGAGCAGGAGCAGCAGTAGGAGAGAGGAGGGAAAAGCCAAGTAACTGGCAACTTCTTACACTTCTTGTAAATATATGTCAGGCTGGTTCAGAAGGTGCTGGGTAGGGGGGTGCCTGCCAGGCAGCAGGAGAAGGTGCTTTCAAAGCAGGAGTGACCCAGTGTCAAACTCTCCATTGTAGTGACCCTAAGGGAGAGAGGACACACTGGGACTCCAGTCACACAGGTCATTTCATAGGGAAGGTCCGAGTCGAGAGGGGTGGGTTCTTCTGAAGAAGGTCTATCAGAAGTGAGTGACAGAGAGGAGGGTGTGAGCTGAACCAAAGAGGAGAGCTATGTACAGTCAAAGGCGGAGTCCATTAGACAGGGCTTTCCCAGACTTTGCCATTGCTGCTGCCTCTCAGCGAGGAAATGTCTCCCAGAACTAGCTATTCCTGTCTATCCACAGCATGTCCCTAGTATCCTGCAGGCCTTTACCTAACTCATCATAACGGGTCCCGGCCTCACTTTCCTCGTGACATCCCTGCACTTAGGGCAGGCAGGTGTGGTCTTTCTTCACCTTCGGGAGCACATGTTAACCCTCCACTCACCAACCCCTGGATGGAGTCTATACAGCTCATCACAAGGAGAAATTTGCTTTGCTGTCTCTCTATCCCATGCATTAAATTCACTCGTGGGAATAATCTGAAGGTCTGATATAAGTAGCAGGGATGTGACTCAGCCCTAATCTGCACTTAAAATACAGATCGACCTATCTATGTCACTGAGGGGTATGAATTTTTCTGTAGTTAATTTTTCTGTGCTGTAGTTAATCTGACCTAATCCCCAGTGAGGATGCAGCTAAATTGATGAAAGACCTATCTTATTGCCACTCGGCGAGGTAGATTACCTACATTGATGCAAAAACCCCTTCTGTCACTGTAGGAAGCATCTACACTATGGTGCTACAGTAGCATTGCAGCTGTGCCATTGCAGAGCCCATAGCATAGGCATGGTCTGAGACAGGACCCAGAGCTGGCTCTCCTGCACTGCATCTCAACCACCAAGTGACCATCCTGGCACTCTGGGAAGGCACAGCTCTTCACTATCCCCCCCTATGCTCTGCGACAGTATAGCCCTTCACTAGCCTATGTCACTCTCCCTTTTCACCCTGTTCCTGAAGGGAGCCTGCCTCTACACTGGGAGTGCCTCTGCCCCTCCCGCATGCTAAGGTGAGGTAGTCAGATTCTGGTTTCGATCTCATTCCTTCTCTCCTCTGATGACTCAGCAGTGCCATAAAAAAATAACAACCCGGAACTATGCAGAACAAAGCAGGTGTTTTAAAACACAGCTTCCTGGGGACACAAAGGTCATGGAGAACTGAGTGTAAAACAGAATGAGACCTCCATATCCAAGACCCCTGCATTGTGCTCTGGAGAGAGTTCAGTTTTGACCAGAGTGGCATGGTTTTGTGCTCAGCAGACACAGCATTACAAAAAATCCATAATGTAGCTGCTTCACCAAACCACAGGAAAGGCCCCTCCCTTCTGCAACCTTCAGCTACCCTTCTCCTCCACCCCCTCACCGCCCTCCTTAAAGTCTGAAGCAAGTACTTCAGTACGGGAGGGTGGCCAGTGTTTCCCCACCCATCTCCTCAGGCAGCTGGCCTGCTGTTGGGTCTGCACTCCCCCTCTCATGTCTGAGCCCCACTACTATTCCAGGGTTTCCCCTGTGCGGGGCATCATAGTGCATGTTACAAGTCTGGGAACCCCAGGGGACATGAGATCTCTCCCTGTGGTTCTTGCAGAAGAGGAAGGAATGATCTGATATGCACTGAGGCTTCCCCTGTAAGCATGGCATGAAGTCACTCCAGAGCAGCCCCAGGGTAAAAGGGAGTAGCTGTGTGACCCAGCCAAGATGATGCTGAGCCCCACCACCACATCCCATGTAGGATCTGCTGGTGCTTCAGGAAGGGAGCGAAAGTTCATGATTGTAGTGACTGGGGAGGTGGTGGTGGGTGGATGTGGATAAGGACTTTTTTTTTTTTTTGCACCTGGAAAAGGGGTTTCCATGTCAGGGCTTGGACTGGTTCTCATTTACCCAAATCTGCTCTCCCCTCCCTATAATAAGCACAACTGAACATTACTGCTGCTTGTTTAAGCATTGCACTAACAGGGAAAATCGAGTCTGATGGGGGACTGAGGGGAAGGGTGGACATGGGGAAACAGCTCTGATTGCAAATCAAGCTCCTGCTCTGATATCCTGGAGCAGATTCTCTAGCCTCAAACTGCTCACCTTACCTACCATCTATCACAGATTCTCCATACTGGATAACTCTCAGGAATGCACATCCAGTTGCTTATACCATGGGATATCCATACTGCAGCTAACTTAACTAACCCCTGGGGAAATAGTACACTTGGGATCTACCCCCTGGGATTTCCAAGGAAATCCTGTGGGATTATCTAAACCAACCACCGGGGAATGAGAGCCTGAGGTCTGATAAACTGATGATGGGGAACCCACTCTGGGAATTAACCCAGACACAAAGCTGGGTTTAAGGGGAGTTAAGGTTGCGATCAGTAACTTCAGAGGGGGAAATATCACAAGAACATGGTCTTTGTCCCCAAAGCTAACATACAGACCCCCAAAATTCACTGCTTAGGTTCAGTTTACAAGGAATGCAAATACGACAAGGTCCAGAAATGCACAGGTAAGGCAGCCAAACAACAGCAACTCTGGACCAGCCCCTCCAGAATACCAGCCAGCCACTTCCCCCTTGTCTGATAGTTTCCCCATGGCACAGCCACGTGTGGGTTTGGGATGTGTTTTTGCAGTAATACTAGCTTTGGAGACTTGGGCTTGGGTCAGGTCATTGAGGACTGCTGCTTGGGAGAAGACCTAGTCCACAGAAGGACTCTTCAGAAGAGAAGGTGTAGAAATAAGGCCCAGCCTCTGGAGCATGATTCATTATATTGATTGGGAGTTGCCCATGTGCTCAGTGCTGTGCAGACAGAGAGGAAGACACACTCTCCACCCAGTCTCAAGCAGACAGAGACGGTACAGTGCAGACTCATATGATACCCAGGGGTAGGGCCCAATCTACCCTGGTTGAGTGCAGGTCCCTCCTTAGTACCAAGAGAAGCATTTCTCTGATGGGGGAGATTGACCGTATTTGCTTGTTTTTTGTCTCTCTCTCTCTAGTTCTGGTGTCTGCCCAGGCCCTCACTGTGAACACACGCGTCAAGGAAGTAAAGGTAGCACAAGGGACTAACGCCACCCTCCCATGTGAATTCCAGACCTCTGCTGCCACCAGCAATGCAGACTTCGTTACCTGGAGCAAAATGCCTCAGGAGGTAAATCACGAGATGCATGAGAGCATATTGGGGTTGACGGAGATGTGGATATCAAGGGGCCTCAGGCCGCTCTTTGATCTGTGGTGGAGGGTGAAGAAGCCTTCTGGGCTCTCTTTGGACTCAAGAGACCAGGGGTTGAGGTCTTGGTTGTCATCCTGACTCTGCCACAGACACTCATTGGGCCTCCACGCACGGCCGTGCTACCATTAAGGCAAACTAGGCGGTTGCCTAGGGCGCCAAGATTTGGGGGCACC
>NW_020664909.1:13612337-13651048 GCF_002925995.2 Terrapene triunguis
CCGTGGGGGGGGGGCCTCCAGGTGGAAGTTTTGCCTAGGGCGCGAAACTTCCTTACACCATCCCTGCCTCCACGGTTCTCCTGGACCGCTGAAGGATTGTGGGGAAGGAGCATGAAGGGATCTTTGTAGCCTCGGGGGGATTTAAGTGACCTTCAGGGAACCATGGGACTCTTCTTTGCCCCAGTATGTTGAGGGGTAGGGGGAGGTGAAGAGGCCCCTGCAGGATATGGGGATGAAAGTCTCCAGGGACTCTAGGGAACAGGATATGAGGGTATCTCTAGGAGACTAGGGAAGGGTAGAACCTCTGCTTTTTTCCAGTTCCTGCTCCTCTTAGAATGTGCCAGTCTGTGGTGCTAGCTTGAGGACACACATAGCAGAAAATAAGCTTGCTGTTTGATGTTCCCTTCTCTATTACAGGAAGATGTTGTCACTAGGTATTTTGATGGCTTTGTGCGCTATGGCCAGGGTTACGAAGGCCGTCTGCAATTCCCTAGCACTCCAGTCACAGATGTCAGCATCACCCTCCATGGGGTGACCATGGCAGACAACGGAACTTACAGATGCACTGTCCAAGTGCGTGAAGATTTCCCCAGAGCCGCTGCAAAGATAGATCTTTTGGTCCTTGGTAAGCCATTCTACCCCCTGAGTTAGTACAGATTCAATGCCCCAGTTCAGTGACAGACAGCCCTATGCAACAAGCAGGAAGTGATGTTGGTGGGAGTACTCTATCCTCTCAGTTAGCACTGATCCAATGCTCCACAGCAATAAGAGAGAGAGCCAGTGCCAGATATTTCAGAAGAAAGCATAAGCCATCCCCATCATGCACATAATTATACTATGCTGTACTCCAAGTGTAGGTTATCCTTTGATGATGGTGGAGGGGAAGTAACATATATGTCCAAACATCTTATGATTAACTCCTGAACTTGGGTGGATGTGGGAGGGAAGGGCAAAGGGTAACAAAGCAGTGGGAGAGGCCAGAATTTGTTCTAATTCTTGCAAGAAAATGGTATGAGAGAGACCAGTTCCTGGATGAGAGGAAAACACACAGCTGCAGAAGATGGATTGCAGGGATGTGTAGAAAGAAATCTCAGCAGACCTCTCTGTATAACTGTGCCACATTGCATCTGCTTAGGCCGTTCTCCCTTCTTTGCCTCTAGTGGCTCCATCCAAGCCAGAGTGTAAAGTCATAGGGACACCAGAATACGGACAGACCATCAACCTGACCTGCAACTCTCAACAGGGGTCTCCAAAACCTGAGTATACCTGGCAAAGCTTCAGCGTACTGAATCAGCCCCGACCACTGGTGTCAGCATCAGGTACGTGAGATGCAAGGAGGCCAGGCCACGGTACTCGCTGCAGTTTGGGAGTTGAAACATTTTGGATTGAAGATTAACAGTGCATTAGGCCTTCTGAGAAGGTCCTTTAACAAAACAGGACTTTAAAAGGTTATCCTCCTAGGGTGAGAAACACCTGTGAGTACCTGGGTGGCTGTCTGGAGCAGCAACAGGCAGCGATGCTTTCACCTCTAGGTCACTGATTCAAGCCCAGCCGAGAGCCAACCAAAGTAATTACTTCCTAATGACCATTTGTAACCAGCAAAGTATTTCACACAGTCCCCCCTGCCCAAGGCAATTTCTCTTAGTGGACCTGTCTATACCCTGCCACAATTGACACTAATCGGCCCCCTTACTGACGCTTACAGGAGCGAGGCCAAGGAACAAACTGGCCATGGAGGCCGAACTTTTCCACTCCGAGATGTAACCACCCAGCTCAGGGCTGAGAGCGGGTGGGATGGAGGCTGTCAGGACAGTAACTGTCACTAGCACGATAGTCACTTTATTTTAAAATAGTGTCAGAACAAAAGGTGTGGTTAAGCTTCTGAGAAGTGGGAGCAGGGAGGGATGTCTCTAAAGGAGATGGAGGTGCAGCAGTCTCTCACATGCAGTCAGTCAGCAAGCGATAGTAGCATATAACAGGCCCTGAGGCGTTATTGCCAGAAACTGCCATGTGTTTCTTGACCAGCTGCACAATGGAGAGTGGTTCTGTGTTTCCACCTGCCAGTCATGGTTTCAGATCCAGTGCCGTGGTGTGGGTGCACAGATGAGCTGAATATGATCCTAGCTAGGTGGGGTACTCACATTTTACCCTCTGAAAATTGCTTGAGTTAATGCCAAGGAAAAAATCCACATGGAATCTCTTATTCACTTGACTGGCCACTGGGTGGTGCCCCTGCCTCAGACATGGTAGCTTTCGTCTTAGCTTCTACAATGTATTTTCCTAAAGAGAACAGACCACTCTGAACTTTTCTGCCTTCATTATTCTCCTCCCCCCGGGGCAGGAGTTTGTTCTAGTCTCTTGCACTTGATACTGATTTTCAGGGAAATGCTGTCTATTAAGGGTGCAGATGGAATTTCTCCCTCTGGAATTTAGGGGCTGATGGTGGGAGGCTATAAAAGGAGTAGGACTGTCAGGGTAGCCCTAGCCGTGAGCAGCTGGAATGTGTGTGTTGGGGTAATGCTGAAGGGTATGTGGAATTTCCTTGGAATCCATCCATTCTGACAATGGTGGGACAATTCCTGTTTTTCTCATCTGCCCTACATCTTTCCAACTTGGCTCGTAGGGCAGGCTATTTATTTACAGATGTTTAAATTTTCCTATGAATTTATCAGTGTTTATTACAAAAAATTAAAAACAGGTACAATCAGTGCAGTAAAATTAAGTTCAGTTTTCTGGGTAAATATTGGGGTAAACCTGACTCTCTGTTCCTGGTTTGTTTGTCTGAAACTTTCAAGAAACCATTACATTCTAAAATCCAGATAGTTTTTGTTTGTTTTTGACCCATGTTAACATGTAAAGTAGTTCACTAACTTATTTGCTTTGAATGCTGATAGCTATTCGTGTTATCTGTAAAGTTGGTGATGTATATGTGCTGGACATGGGATTGACAACAGTACGCAGACCAGCCAGGTTGGACTGATTTAAAATCAAAGCAATTTAAATCATGATTTACGTCACCACATGGAGAGCCTCAATTTAAATAATTTATTTTATTCAACTTTTCCATTTGTACTTCAGTTATGGTCCAAAGAAAGGTGCATTCTCATTGGCTGATCTAATCATTAAATCATGTTGAGCCGTTACACAGGATTAGGTAGATTTTTTTGCTACTTTGGAGGGTACAACACTATAACTACTATACATTTACTTAAGCAAATATATAGTTTAATATGTTAGATTCTTATTAATTGTACATTTTAGTATGTTAGAAAATGGTGAATGATATATTCTACTGTAATTTATTAGATAATTAACTTTTTGTTCATGATTTGTGTCAAGCTGCATTAGGATAGTAACTGGAATTTATTTAAATGCACAACTGCATATAAAATGTATTTTTATTAAACAAAAAAAGACCTTAATAAAGTGCATGATCTACTGTGCCACATTTATAAAGCTTGACCTCAAAAGCTAAGATGTTTTCCTACAATTCTTTCTTTAAATAGAAAAGTAGCCTTTAATCAAAGTTTTAGATAGAGGCTCATATATTCAGTATATTTATTTGTTATTTAAATTTTTTAAGAGAGTATGATAAGTTTAGGGCCTAACATACTTTGTATTAAATTCAGATTTCTTTTTAAACAGATTTATTTAAAAAAACCTTTTTAAACAAAAACAAAATCCAATTTAAATAAAAAAATACATTTTTTAAAAAGTTAAAAAAAATATCAAATTTTATCTGCTCTCACACCAGCGCTTGGGTCATGGTTCTTCTCTGGAAGGAGAAATGGCAGGTAACCAAGCTGTGATCTCGCCTTTTAGAGCAGAAAGCTGAGTCCAGGGAGTTCTGGCACTTCCAAAATTGGGTGAAAAAAAATGGGTAAAAACCAAATAATGGCTTTTGTAAAACCCAAAAATTTTTAGGTTAAAAAAAATTGATAAAAACGGGAAATGAAGGGCCTTACTCATAGGACATTTATTCTCTACTCTGTTCATTTTGGGGGTTACAACCCAGCACTGCACTATAGTGTTGAAAGCTGTAAACATTGTGATGCCAAAAAAAATGACAGCTTAGACAGGGACACTGAGAAAAAGGTCCCGGAGAGAACAAAGTCATCACTGACAAAAATTGCAGATGACACAAAAGTTGGACAGGAGAGGTAAATAATGAAGAGGACAGGTCGCTAATTCAGAGTGATCAGGATTGCTTGGTAAACTGGGTGCAAGCAAACAATATGAATTTTAATATGACTAACTGTAAACGTATACATTTAGGAACAAAGAATGTACGCCATACTTGCAGGATGAAGGACTCTATCCTGGGAAGCAGGGACTCAAAAGTTCGTGGTGGATAATCAGCTAAACATGAGCTCCCAGTATGCTGCTAGGGCCACAAGGGCTAATGCGATCCTTGAATGCATAAACAGCAAATCTCAAGTAGGAGTGGAGAGGTTATTTTGCCTCTATTTCCCACTGGTGCGACTGCTGCTGGAATACTGTGTCCAGTTCTGGCGCTCACAGTTCAAGAAGGATGTTGATATAGTGGAGAGGGTTCAGAGAAGAACCACGAGAATGATTAAAGGATTAGAAAACATGCCTTATAGTGATTGAGCTCTTTGAGTCTATCTATTTAGCTTAACAAAGAGAAGGTTAAGGGGTGACTTGATTACAGTCTGTAAGTACCTACATGGGGAAAAATATTTAATGATGGGCTCTTCAATCTAGCAGAGAAAGATATAACACGATCCAATGGCTGGAAGTTTAAGCTAGACGAAAATATATCTTATTTCCAGTCTGAACTTAATGCTTAGAATAATTAACCTTTGGAATAATTTACCAAGGGTCGTAATGGATTCTTCATCACTGACAATTTTTAAATTAAGACTGGATGTTTTTCTGTAAGATCTGCTCTAGGAATTATGTTGGGGAAGTTCTCTGGCTTGTGTTACATAGGAGCTCAGAGTAAATGGTCCCTTTTGGCCCTAGAATCTATGGCTCTGTGAAAAGAACATGTATGTGAGAGAGCTGTGGTGCCAGATGATGTGCTTAAATATAGTTACCAAGCCCACTTTAAAATCAGGAGCTGGCCCTTTTCCAACAGATGGTTGACAGGGGCCATCAGAGGAAAAAAACGGAATTGCCATTTAGGGGTAAAAATGGAAACAACCCGAATAAAACTAAGTTTATACAGAGGAAATGATAAGCTCTAATTTATAGTACTGAGTTCCACTAGCTCAGGGTAGGGAATGTGCAGCCTCATAGCACTCCCTGCCAAATACATGATTTCTCCCCCTGAATTGTTTATACAGCCTGATCTGCCTTTGCCTTACTCTACCAGACCATAGTTTCCCACTAGCTCCCTTTACTGGCAAATAATTATGGCATTGTGACATCCTGAAAGCTGGTGGGTTGAAAAACTGTTACAAGACTAGTGTGTTAGCTCTTCAAACGGCCGTTTCTCTAAGCCAGCTGCTCTCCTGACAGTGATATCATCTGTGACAAAGTATACAAGGCTCCTGGCCATGTATAAAAGAGCAAGACAAATCTTTGCTGAACATTCACTCGCCCACAGCCCCACCCACAATGGCAAACAGCTGAAAATTAAATGTATTGCCAGTAGCCAAAGGCACGTTTCTATTTAGCCTTCCTTATGTCTCCCACTAAGAACCAGATGGAGGCCAAACTAATCTCACACAAGTCACATAGGGTGACCAGATGTCCCGATAATTTAGGCATTTGCCCCGCATCCCGACCGATGTTTGGTCGGGACACAATTTGTCCCGATATTTCGCGGCACTCGGTTTTTTTGCTCCACCGGCGACCCCCCGCCCCATGTGTCCCAATATTTTCTTCCTCTCATCTGGTCACCCTAAAGTCACAAAACTAGCCAAAAATTGTAACAACTTTTGGTCATTCCCAACTTGGGATGGATTTGAAGGGGCAATTTAGATGTGAAGGGCTCCTTTCCCCAATCCCTTCCTTGACCTAATTCTCTACAATTCTTTTATATTTTGGGTTTGTATTTTGCACCAGGACAACAGATAACTCTGAAGAACGTCTCTGCAGACACCTCCGGCTTTTACATTTGCACTGCCACCAACAGCGTTGGACAGGAGTTCTGCAACATGACAGTCTCCATTGTACCTCGTAAGATGCTACTGGCTGCTTGGGTGGGTGGGGCAATAGAGGGGGGAAATGTATTCACAGACTAAATATAGGCAAGGGACTGAATGGGAGAGCCACTGGAGTGCAGATGAGCGTACCCCCACCCCTCCAAGAACAGCCCCATTTCATATCTCCAAAACGAATTCCACTGCCCTGCTTGAAGTGCTCACATTTAGACCTGTCTGTAATAGTGAATAATACTAAGGTTGTATCTAATTAAATATGGGCCTGAGCCACAAAGTTAAGATCTGAACTTGATCAGAGTATGGGGGTGTTCAGATCCCACGGGTCTGTCTCTATCTCTGTTGAATCAATCACTCCTGCGGACCTGTCTCTGCTACCCATTGGTTCAGTGCAGAATCAAGAACAGTTGCTACAACTAAAAGAATGTCCAGATCCATCATTACGTGTCTGGCACCCCCAGAAGGGTGGTGAGGTTTGGTCTCTGATAGGTGTGAATCTGACCTGATTTGAAGTCAATCTCAATGCATGCAGGTTTGTTTTGTCAACTCTGCTGTGACTGTGTTTGGTCTTTCCCTCCATAGCATCCATGAACATTGCCCTCTACGCTGGAGTCATTGGTGGCGTAGTTGCTGCAATCATTGTCATCGGGATTTTGGCCTACTGCTGCTGCTGCCGGGGCAGCAAGGACAAGGACTACGAGATGACGTGAGTGCCTTTCCCCAGAAGAGTAGGTGGAATATGTGAGGGATTCTGTGAGAGGAAGAATGCGCTCTCATCTTCTCTCTGCAGCATAGATGCTGGTGGAGAGGGACAATGATGTGGAAAATTAGCTGATGATGCATAGGTTTTATCTATTGCAAAGGTGAACGACTTAACGCGGGAGAGGAGAAGGCATTGTGCAGTCCCATCTTTGCCACTGCAGTTTGCCTCTCAGTTCTCCTTTACCAGACTGGTTCTGCTCTTATGGGCCCCTTTGTGATCGCTGGTGCATGATGTCTCTTAAGCACCATGCAGGGTGCAGGACTGAGCTAACAAGCCCAAGGAACCAATCAGGAACCACCTGTGGGTATCTGAAATTCACCTCATTTCTCCCCAGCCTCTGCAATTTCTGTTCTTGGGGGTCTGAGTGACCCTTGCCGCTCATACTCTTCAATCCAAAAATGAGGAAAGGGTCACTGCCCCTGTAGGGAGTGCTGTGGAGAGCTCACAGATACTCCAGTCTTTGCCTCTCCACACAAGTGCTGTAGGAAATGGGAGAAGGCAGTTCACAGCTACTCCAGCCCCAACAAGAAGCAGTGTGGGCCAGTGGTTCTCAAACTGAAGTCCAGAGAACATTCCCAGGTGGCCTGTGGAGCCACCAATGTCACAGCGGTGAAAAATATTCAGAATGAAAGTTAATTAAAACCAGCTAACATCTCTATCTATCCCTGGATAATGTTTTAGTGAGCCAGGAGATGGTGAGAAGGAGCCCGTCAGGATTCGGGGACCAGCTGAAGAAGAGATAGAGGATGAGGAGGAGGAGGAATATCGGACGAGTGGCAGGCCACAGATGCCACCCACCAACAAACCACGACTAGAGATTTCATATGCTGAGGCATAGTCACCACCAGAGTAGAAAAGGCAAGGAAGAGCTGACTGATTTAAGTAATACTGTTTACTCCCGAGTGGTCTGATCTCAGCTGTGGCTTAGACTGCAAGGTTCCAGGGACTGGGGTCCATTTCTTTAAATCCTCCTGGGAGGTGCCTAATGCACAGTAGGCACCACTATAAATAAATAAGTAAATAAGACACAATGTGGAACCAAAACTTGTTTCCCAGCACTAGAACCCCTGCTTCACCCACAGTCACCCACCTTTCCGCAGAAGGGTCCGTGTCAGGTTTATTTGGGGAGCAAGCGGCAAATCCCTCAATGCAAATTACTCTGTATCATTAGATCCATGGAAGATTTCAGATTCATTAATTGAGGGTCACTGGGAATGGGCAGACTGGTTAACTTGGGTACTTTGGTAAATGCCACAGATTTCAGCCAATAGCATGCACTGTATAAGCCCACCGGGCACAAGCACAGTGGCATTACCCAGTATCGGATCGTTTTAACTTTAATTTGATTTTGGGAAGCAGGCTAGTTTAGAAAATGTCAGGTTTCTTCTTAAGCTTTCACTAAATGGGGCTTTTGTATATAATCAAAAATATAGAACAAAAATATAGAACATGATTGCAGCTGATTGCCAGGAGACTCCGCTGGGAACAGCTATTGCATTGGTACTAATGGGATGTCTAAAAACAGCAGAACTGACCATTTGATCTTATTTTTTGTACTTGCAAAGCTTTTTTGTACTGTATAGACATTGTCTGCAGCAGCTGGACTCTAATCCATAATTGGCAGCTGGGAGGTCTAACAGCCAATCCTTCACCACCTCACTCCATTTGCCTCTGCACAGAACAGACCTGTTCCCTCCCAAAGGGATTCTAAATGTGCATTTTCATGTCCCATCCCAGAGTCCTCTATCCTCTGCTTACTCCTTCACCCCAGAAACAGAAGGGGCAGACAGTGGACCATCTGCCTTTCACACATGTAGTGGTCAGGAGAAGGGAGAAAACATGGCAGTTAGTATCAGAGTGGTAGCCGTCTTAGTCTGTATCCACAAAAACAACGAGGAGTCCCGTGGCACCTTAAAGACTAACAGATTTATTTGGGCATAAGCTTTCGTAGGTAAAAAGCCCACTTCTTCAGATGCACCTGGGTTTTTTACCCACGAAAGCGTATGCCCAAATAAATCTGTTAGTCTTTAAGGTGCCACCAGACTCCTCGTTATTAACATGGCAGTTGGATCTTTTCACAGAGAAGGCTAGAAGAAAAATATCCTAATTTTTCTTCTAGTGCTGCCTGAAGGAAGTAAAGTACAGATCAATGCACTCAGCACAGAGTATCCGTGTCCCACACTATATTCAAAACTGTCACACATTCCCTCTCCCACCACAGTTTAGGGACTACCCTCAAACTGGCATTTACAAGTCCCAAAAAGATAGCTCTTCATTTCCCCATCACCATTCTCCTATCTCCTGCTTATGACAGAAGGGACAGTCTCATATTTTCCAAGAGGCTTTTACAATATTAATTTTGTATTGAGCTAGTTAAATTCTGTTTTTTAAAAATATGATAATAAATGTTTTTTATTGATTCAGTGTTATCCCTTTAATATTGTATTGTTCCTCTGCCTTCAGTGACTTTGCAGAACTCATAACAGCTGCTCAGGGAAACTTAGCCACTGTTAAAACAACAAGAAAACCTAAAAAATAAAAGAAGGCACATCAGAATAACACTGAAAGTCTCCCAATTTTTTCTAACATTTGAATATTGTACAGCATTTCCTGGTTCCTAAATTATGTAATCAGACTACCAAGATAGCACCTTTCTTTTGGCATTTATTTTATATCTGATACTTGGCAGAAATGTACAATGTACTCTTTGCAATTATTAGATCATAAGTGTACCTACCACAGCTGTTTTCAAAATATGTACAAAACCATCTCCTTTCACTGAAGAAGTAAAAGTCTAACTCAGAAATGTACAGTTCAGATGCATGACAGCCAGAGACATCAGACATGGGCATAACGTAGGAAGGCTTCATTTAAAAGTGGGTTTTAAAGGAGAGAATTGCAGAGAGGGTGTTGCACACAGGAACTGGGAAACCATTCCAAGCACAAGGTGCATAAAAAGGCATGAAACTCAGAAGAGATGCCAAAGGTGTTTTAGGATACAGAGGCATGTAGAAAGAAGAGGGGGCTTAAGAAGAAAGAGGAGCAGAACTGTAGGTGAGGCAGAGTTACAAAGAACCTACAAGGTGAAGAGAAAGTATCTGAATTTGATGCAGTGAGACAGGAAGCCAATGAAGGAACTAAAGAAGGAAAACTACAGCAGTAGCATTTTGCATACAGTTACAGTAGTCAAACAATGACCAAAGCTCGCAGCAATGATTTAGCAGTAGAGGGCAGAATGTGAAGGCCAGATTTTAGGGATATTGGGGGGAGGGGAGGGGAGTAGCAACAGGATCTAGTGAGTCTGGCTGGAGCAAGGCACAAACAAGGGGAGAAAAAGAGGAGTCGAAGGCAATGCTGTGAGGCTGATGGCCTGGCTGTAGTGGTTTGAATTGTTATATTTAAACTGCAGTTTTCTTTTAAGTGAATTTGCCATTGTAATGTTGTTTCTGTTCATGGGCAATAACCGCTTACAACTGCCTTTTCAACAGGAAAGAATGCTGCACATTATATAACAGGCTACCTGTGTACTTTGGCATTGCCTCCTGTGGAAGAAAAGCTATCTATCCCACTGCTGCTACAGACCTACATCACCACTCCATTTTCCCTCAGACACATTGTAGGAAAGTGCACTCACCATTGGTGCACCCCTTCATGGCTGGGCATGGCATCACAGGCTCTCCCTGTCTAGTGTCCCCTGCCAACAGCCGTTCATGCCTATTGGTGGTCCACTTCTTCTTGTAACTTGGCCCTCTGGCAAAGTCACTTACATTTCCCCCACCTTCCAGGGTATCAATGTCCCAAATGGACAGTGTCCCAAGTGATACTAGACAGCCATATGATGTCTTCTGCCCCTTCAGGGATCCTCTTCCACTCCACTCTCCTGTCAGAGCAGTGGCCCTACTGCTTCTCCCTGGAGTCTCTTAGGATATGTCTACACAGCAAAGCAAAACCCACAGCTGACCTGTGCCAGCCAACTTGGGCTCAGACTGTGGGGCTGTTTCATTGCGGTGTAGAGTTACAGGCTCAGGCTGGAGCCCAAGCTCTGGGAATCTTCCACTCCACAGGGTCCTGGAGCGCAAGTGCCAGCCCAAGCCTGGAAGTCTACACAGCCCGAGCCCCACGAACCCGAGTCGGCTGGCACGGGCCAGCTGCAGGTGTCTAGTTGCTGTGTAGACCAGGGGCGGGCAAACTTTTTGGCCTGAGGGCCGCATCAGGTTTCAGAAATAGTATGGAGGGCCGGTTAGGGGAGGCTGTGCCTCCCCAAACAAGCAGGCGTGGCCTGGCCCCCCCCCCCGACCCCCCCCCGCGACCACTGCCCCATCCAACCCTCCCTTCTCCCTGTCCCCTGACCGCCCCCAGAACCCCCACCCCTGACTGCCTCCCGTCGCCCCATCCAACCCCTCCTCTCCTTCCTGACTGCCCCCCCGGGACCTCTGCCCCATCCAACCACCCCTTCTCCCTGACCGCCCCCGGAACCCCTGCCCCCATTCAACCCTCCTGTTCTCCGCCCTTTGACCGCCCCGACCCCTATCCACACCCCCGGCCCCTGACCACCCCCCGAACTCCCCTGCCCTCTATCCAACTCCCCTTCCCCACTCTCTGCCCCCTCACCGCGCTGCCTGGAGCACCATGACAGGCAGCTGCGCCGCCTGGCTGGAGCCAGCCACGCCACCACGCAGCACAGAGCACTGGGTCAGGCCGGGCTCTGCAGCTGCGCTGCCCCAGGAGCTCGCTGCCCTGCCACCCAGAGCATTGCGCAGGTGGCACAGTGAACTGAGGCTCTCGGGGAGGGGGAACAGCGGGGGAGGGCCAGGGCTAGCCTCCCCGGCCAGGAGCTCAGGGGCCGGGGAGAACGGTCCTGCGGGCTGGATATGGCCTGCGGGCCGTAGTTTGCCCACCTCTGGTGTAGACATATTAACCAACTCAAAAGTGAAACAAATCACAACACAACAACAACAACAACTTCTCCTCTCTACCCCCGAAACTTGAACTTTTAATCCATCCTGGGTCCTCCCCACTTCTCTGTTCTTTTGCAGAACACTGACTCAGAGGGTGTCTCCCTCGAGTCTTACCCCTAGTCTGGATCCTCAACTCCAAAGCTATCTGCCGGGGAGTTGGCCCTCTCTCAGTCCCACTTTTAGGAGTCTCCTTCAGCCCTGCTGCTCTCTATCATTAGGGACCATCCCAAGGTGTAAACTCCCTCCCAAAACTCTTTTCACCAACTGAGCGCTCTCTCAGCTGTTTGTGCAACCCCCCGCACTCTCTCGGTTGGGGCCAATGATTATGAAAGTCCATCTGATCCCCAGCTGAGGAGGATCAGCTGGTAGGGTAGCTGATTATCACAAGCAAGGCTGAGTCTGACTCCCTTTAAAGGCCAGCCAACCTATCACATAAGTCCACTGCTCTCCCTGGGCTGAAGAGGGCCCTTCGACTCCTAGTGTGGACTCACTCATACAGGTTCTGAACTGCAGAAATCAATGGAAGAGCAAGACAGTTGCCAGCAGTATATTTGTGGCTGCTTGGACACATGACGTAGCTTTGGCCTTTAAAATAGTTTAACTTTACTGTATTTCTTCTCCCATGTTCTTGCTCTTAGCTTCTGCTCTGCACTAACAATGCTTTGCCTGAAGTGAGCAGAAACCAGACACACAAGAAACTAAGGTCACAGTTCTGAGATCATATTTTTAAGTAAGATTTCACAGAAGCAGCAATACTTGTTCAAGATGCTGAAAATAAGTTCCATGTAGTTACCAGATGACTAAGCAAAAAATGAATCATGAATAAGGTTACGAGTCAGTCATGGAGGTCACAGTTTCCATGATTTTATTAGACTTCCGCAACTTGATCTTGGTCAGGGACTGTGCAGCACTTCAGCTCTAGCCCTGGGCAGCAGGGCTTCGGGCTCCAGTCCCGGGTGGCGGGACTCTGGGCTTCCATGATTTATTGTTTATTGGCCACGTCCTGTCCAGGACTTTTAATAAAAAAACAATACCGGAGCCAAAATCATAGCCTGAATCGTGAGCAACTGTAACATGACTAAATCTAGGACTGTGTCTGTTTACATTCAATGATATTGTAATCTCAGTTTTACACTAGGAAATAAACCAAATGATAGCACACTGCAGGCTCAGATAATCTAGGTTTATTATTCCTCACGATAAGTTTATTTATAGAACTAGGATTTTGGAATTACATACTTGTTTTTAGAGAGAGGCGGTATATATTTTCTCAACTGATTTGTTTCAAGCAAGCCAAAGCTCAACCAGCCAGAAATACCTTCAATTCAAATCCGTGGCTTCCTCCCCAGCTGCTCTGTGACTAAACATCCTACTCTTGACATAAGTTAAGCTCCTAACTACTCATACTCACGGGGGCTTTTTGGCTATGAAACACAGAGCCCTGGGAACCGCACTATGCCCCCAACATACAGCATAAGCACATTATTTTTAAAAAAGTAATAGTATTTTGGGAGGGGGAGGAGAAAAAGACACGGTTCACTTCTTAATGGTGGTATATCCACATCTGTAAACTCACTATCTTACTTAGTACTCATTGGCTACACCCACACTTGAAGCTAGAAATGTTATTCCAAGTTTGCCCAGACCTATTCTCGCTAGCTCTCATCAAACTAGTGCTAAAAGTAGTAGTGTGTCTGCAGTAGCGTGAACAACCGCGAGTGGCAGCATGGGCTAGCCGCCCCAAGTACATACCAACAGGGTCCAGGATGGCTAGCCGGTGCCATTGCTGCCCCTGCCAGTGCTACTGGGGCTACACTCCTCTTTTTAGCACGCTAGCTCAATGAGAGTTGGCCGAAGTATGTCTATACGAGGTAGGAATCACACCCCTAGCTCCATGCATAGACATAGCCATTGTCTCCCTTGGTGAGCTTCTCAATGAGGTAGGTAATGAATGAATGGGCCAGAGTCTAGACTCCCCTTTCACCCCATAGGGTGTATGGTACATCATGTTCAGGACCCTCCGCTATACATGACTCACACAGACCGGAAGATACACACACGATTTTTCTGTGCAAGGTATGGAAAGAGCCAGATGACAAATACTCAAGCCCCCGCCAAACTGTTTCCCCATCTGCAGCATTGCTACAATCTGCTACTCAAATGGGAAGAAGTGGAACAGAGACAGCAATGCTTCATTACTATGTGCACGTTCCTTCAGCAAGCACACTAAAAATAACAGAACGCTAACAACCTTCTCCTAACAGTACCCCCACTTTAAGCTGTGAGGCCATTTCTTGTGTCACCCAAGTAAATTATATCCATGTTAGAGGAGTTTGGGCCTCCCTCCCACAGTCCTGCCCACCAGTCTCACTTGTTTGGGAGCGATGTTGTGGGGGGCAGAGAAACTCTCATGGGGACTTAAAAGTAAGGCAGTTTTAAAAAGGACTTAGACAAGACAGGGATTTTACTGCATGTTTCCCTGTGACATTTAAAATGAAAAGGCGTCCCTCATTCAAGCTGGTGCAGCTTGACAGACCGGCTCTCTTCCTTCCCATCCCTGTTGCTTCATCCAAATACATCAGAATCCTTACTTCTTTATTAGCCTGTGAAGGGAGCATGGGCTGCACACCACAGCGTGGCTATCTGCTAAACACACATTAGCAATCAGACCTGGGTAAACAAGTAAAGTTAACTGCTACAGTGTTTAAGTTTTGGATAGCTCCCTTAGGTTACGTCTACACTGCAATTAAAAACCTGCGGCTGGCCCCTGCCAGCTGACTCAGGCTCCCAGGGCTCGGGCCGCGGGGCAGTTTCATTGCAATGTAAACATCTCAGCTTAGGCTGGAGCCTGAGCTCTGGGACCCTCCCACATCACCCAGCCCGAGCACAGACATCTACACTGCAATGAAACCGCCCCACAACCCGAGCCCTGTGAGCCAGCTGGCATGGGCCAGCTGTGGGTGTCTAATTGCAGTGTAGACATACCCTTAATAACTTTGCCCTCATATAAGGACTTTTCACCCAAGGAAAAAGCTTCACAACAGGGGAGCATTGTAACCATTTTACAGAGGGCAAAGCCAAGGCACAGAGGTTTAACGACTTGACTAAGATCAGGCAATTTAGAAGCACAGTCATCAACACGGTCCAGGCAGGAGTCCTGACTCTCCATCCTTTGCTGTACCCACTGGAAAAATCACTGTCTCCCACCAACTACTGCAGTTCTTACTGTAGCCTCCTCCCCTTTGGCATATTAACCCTCCTCTCTTTCCTGTCCAGCCCTCTCCTTTAGAGCTTCCCTCCTTTCCCCTACTCAGCTCTGTATTTCTCTCCCCAGATGTGCCCTCCCCACTTGGGCCCAAGACTCAGACTGAAGATCATCAACAGGAAGTTGAGTCATATCAAGAGTACATGCCAGGAATCAAAAAGGGCTTTCCAGCGGTAGGAACAGGACTTGTTCCTGGCAGAAGTCCTGTTCTGCTGTTGGAGATCCTCCCTGAGATCCAGCACAACACCCCCAGATCTGTTTCGGAGGGTGGAATGGAGGGAGCCCTGAATGACCAAGTCCAGGGTGGGTGGTCGTCTCTTCAGAACTGGCCAGCTACAGAAGGGTTAGCATTATTATTTCACAATGCTGGTTGCTATAGTTACAGCAGTACTTTTCTATTTACTCAGACATCTGTTCTAGGAAAGAGACATTGCTGCACTATCATCTGAGGAAGCTCACAGTATGGTGAGCAAACCACCAAAGCTAATTCAGGGTGCATCAGGACTAACACCACATGTGCGTGTCCCCACATAAGGGAATTCGGAAGTAATCTCCCAGCCAACTTTTCACCTGTTCTATTGGGGCCTGAAGAATCATTTGAAAGCGGTAATTACAGCAGCTTGCCAGAGTTTCAAAGATAGAATCAAGGAAAAGTGAGGGAACAGAGATAATACAGGGTTAGACTAATAATAGCATTCACTGCTCTTTTTTAGTTATATTAAGCTACTTTATTAAAAATTAGCACCCTACTTCAGGATGGGTTTGAGGGGTGGGGGAGGATACTATGCAGGGATCCAAGTCTAGATAATATCTTCATTCCTCTTTCATCCTCTCAGCCCCACTACACTGCACCTTCAGCTAGCACATATAGGATGGAAAACTTTTATTCAACTGACAAAACCATTTCTATGCCTGTCAGTTATGTACCTTGACTAAAAATTAAAAAAGCTCAATTTCATGCACATACTGTAATCTAACTACTCCAAACTCCTTATTTTTGTGGAAAGGTCACACTTTGGGATAGGGCAGGGGATTAGTCACCATGGGAGATGAAGCATTTCACTTTTGGTTTGATTCTGAAAGTGGGGGGAGTAAAGATGTCACCCTACAGTAATTGTGGTTTTTTGAGAGGTTGCTGTGAGTGTGTATCCTCTGCTCTAGGAGCACAGGTTTTTCATGTGCACAAGCCTGGAATCTTTTGAATAGCCATGTCCATCCATGCTACCCAAACACACATGCTTCCTTGTGCTCCTGTGTGAGGACACAAAAGGCAAAGTGGCCACAACCCTCCCTCAGTTCCCTCACAGAAGTCCATGACAGCAGACTATGAAAAGCAGCGATGGAGTACAGGTTGTGGGATCCACACTGACTACAAACACCTGGATGCCTCATAGTTACTATAGGGAAAGTAACAGTTCTTTTTTCTTCAAGTATATGCCAGTGTGGATCCCACCAAATACAACCAGCAGCTGTATCCCCTCTGGAAGGGAAGAACAAAGTGTTTCAGCTTTATCCGTTGAGCAATAATTTGATTGTAGTACTGCTTTTCTAAACTTGGCACCTGCCCTGGTAGTTAAGTCCATTGCATAGTGTTTGACAAAATTCAATGGGTTACTATTCTATGTTGGCAGATTTCAAAAACTGGCGTGTTTCTGAAGCAGGGGGAGGATGTTACTTAAGCCTTAACATAAAAGGAGTATACCAACCAAGTGGTAACACTCTGAGCTACACTGCATTATCCACTTTGATGTCCTTTGTGATAAGAGGGCTTGGCCTTCAGAAGGGGGGAGAAACAAATGGGTAGACAGCCTGAACAGTTTGGTTCTGTCAATATAATACAGTAAGACTCTGGAAACATCCAGCTTGTATAACTTCTCTCCTGGTGTTGAGTGGGGTTCTGAGAAGAAAACAAGCAGGTAAACTGACTGATTCAGAAAAAACTCTGAGATCACATTGGGGATGAACTTAGGGAGAGGTTTCAGTAACACTTTGTCCCTGTGACATATGGTGCAGAGGGGGTCAGCCATAAATGTGTGGAGATCATCCACTGTCCTAGCTGAAGCAATAGTAACCAGGAAGACCATCTTCAGAGTAAAACAAAATAAGGACCATTCTAACAGAGGCTGGAAGGGTGAGTGTCAAGAGGACAATGTTGAGGTCCCAAGCAAGAGTAGGTTCTCTGACTGGTGGATAAGTATATCAAGAGCCTTGAGGAACTTCAATATTTTTGGGTAAGAGACCAAGCACGACAGCACAAGCAGACAGCAAGCTGAGATCACTGTGACGGGGACCTTAACGGAGCTGAATGAAAAGGCAGGGCGCAGCAAATAATTGAGGATCTTGAGCATCACAGCCTGCCAAGGATCCAAGCTATGTTGGGTCATCAATATTGAGAATCTCTTCCATTTTGTCAAGTAAGTCTTTCTGGGCAAGGTCTTCTTGGACTTGTCAAGAACAGTCCCTGTCTGAGGTACTCAACTAGCCAACATCCAGGCTGTCGGATGTAGAGACTGTGGGTTTGGATGAAGTATCTGACCACGGTGCTTTGAAATCAGGTTTCAGCAGGGTGGGACCTGAATAGGTGAATGGACATCAGTAACAAGTCTAAAACTGCCTCGGCCAGGAGGAAGCTATGACAATGATCACGGATGGCTCGGTCTCGTTTGACTTTGGAGATCACCCTAGATGAGTCAGCAAAAAGCCATAGAGGAGGCGTCTATTCTACCATAGAGGAGGCAGAAGGAAGGCATCTTGTAATGATCTTGGGCTCAAAACTAAACACTTGGTCTTGTTTTTGGTGGCAAACAGGTCTGTCACAGCAATCCTCCACAGAAGGAGCATTGGGTCTATGATGGATCTCAGCAGGGAGCACTCATGATTGGTCATTGATTGTTCAGGAAGTCTGCCAAGTCACTGCTGACTCCCAGGAGCCACTGGGGTTACTCTGTGTTGGCAGCCCCATGTCCAGAGTTTGATGGCTTCCAAAGACAGGAGTGCTGAGCTGACGATTCATTGTTTGTTGTGCATCATGGATATGTGGTCTATCATCATCTGCACTGTGGAATTTTGGAGGATGTTAGGAACACCATATGGGCTAGCCTGATGTCTCTGAGGTCCAGGACATTTATGGGAAGTCTCATGTCTCTAGCACAGGGGTCAGCAACCTTTCAGAAGTGGTGTGCTGAGTTTTCATTTATTCACTCTAATTTAAGGTTTTGCATGCCAGTAATACATTTTAATGTTTTTAGGTCTCTTTCTATAAGTCCATAATATATAACTAAACTATTGTTGTATGTAAAATAAACAAGGTTTTTAAAATGTTTAAGAAGCTTCATTTAAAATTGAATTAAAATGCAGAGCCCCCCCTGGACCGGTGGCCAGGACCCGGGCAGCGTGAGTGCCACTGAAAATCAGCTTGCGTGCCGCCTTCGGCACGCGTGCCATAGGTTGCCTACCCCTGCTCTAGCAGATGTTATCTGAGCATCCCCAGACTTGCAAGTCCTCAAGGAGAAAGTCTGGCACACAGAGCACTTGTCTGGGATGTCTCTCTCCCCCAAGCAAAACAGGCATCAACTATTCCTGTCCATAGGGGAGATGAGCCCATCACAGGATGGGCAGAGTTTGAACCCTGACAGCTTAGAGTCCACCATGAAGTCTGGTGGCTGGCACAAAGTTCCTTACCCCACTGTGTGGAGGAGTGTGTGGGGGGGAGGGGTTGCCTAAGCGTAGTAGTTCTTTTTTTCAGACACATCCAATTTAAAGGAGTGGAAAAGATAAAGTTCTTCACAATTTTTTGAGACAGGTTTTGAAGCCTTCAGGAGAGTAGTGGCTGAGAGTAGAGGGCACTTGCTACATTCTACCTTGCTGCCGTGGGTGGTAAGAGGGAACTGAGGGAGGGTCGCAGCTGTTCCACTCTTCATGCACTGGCATGGGAGCATGCGGCGGCATAGGGTGCTTATGCAGCCCCAGTGGACCCTGCTGTTCAAAATATTCTTTTGCTCATGTACACGAGGCCCATGTGCACTTACAGTGGGATCTACGCTAACATACAGGAAAAAAAATTAGGATTTTGTATTCCTAATAAGGCGTTGTTTTTCTGTTTTTGGGAAAATTATGAATGAAGAAGTGTGCTTGACTAATTGTGGTTTTAAGCTATATAAGCTTCCGTGTTCCTGTGTTATGGAGAGCAGCCAGGCTGGTTGTCTCTCCCTGCCTTGCTTGTAATAAAGGAGCCTCAGGCTGTTCTGATCCAAACACAACGCGTGGTAATTTCCCCACAACATTGGTAAGCTAGTTAAAAATGTGTCTGAGCAACATTCAGATGTTACCAGAGCATTAACAATTTCCCCTGTACAAGGGCAATTTCTCCCATTTCCCACAAGAACATGCTTTCTTTTAAAACAGCAGCCATTTTTATTTCTCCTTTCAAATTCTTTCAAAGATGCCTTGATTGCTAATATAAGTGCCCATCATATCAACCACTGTAATTACTCTTTAACTAAGCACCAGCTTGTCTTACTTCACTCCATTTTCATAACCCTCAGACAGTAGTAGTTTCTCTGGCCAATACTGCTGTATGGGCAAGCAGAGGGCAATGTTATACTTGACTAAGCAACTTATCCTGGTAGAGTGAATTCTTTGATACAGCCTTAGCTTAAAAGAGGGTGATTTTTACCCATCAGTGTCACTGGACTGAGCCAAGTGACAACCCACATTAGCAGGAAGGCAATGAGTCAGGTCTGACTAAAGTAGTTAATTAAAGGTGGCTTTTGGAGGGGAGACACTTAAAGACAGTTTAACTTGTAGAGAGGCTGAACATCCACACGCCCACACAATATTAAGCATGTACTTTACACATGGTGAAGAACAACATTTAAAAGTCAGGTTTTATCACTCAGACTTTTCCCAGATGTTATATTACCTTTGCCTTGTTCTTTATTTCCCCAGGACATTTCCATGGCAAGATGACTGAAAGTTCACATGGACCTGCTGCTGCTTACAATAGTCTGTGCATTAGCAGACTATATGTAATGGTGACCTTCAGCATAATTTTTTAAATAAAAAGCATAATGATTGTGGTTTAGTTGACACAACTACCTTCCCCTGTCACATAAATGCAAAAGTCGAATTTGAAAAGCTGAAATTTCAAGCTCCAGATGCAATGGGACCATTCACTACATGCTCTCACATCTATTAACAGGATCCTCCTTTACACAACACATGTACACTAGTAAGGCAAAGTGTACTATATCCATCTTAAGTGTAAAACACTGTTTAAGACATACATTTTAATATTTGTATTTCAGTAGCAGCTCATTTTGCTGGACACTACAATAAAACAGTCACTGTCTTGACTTTACAGTCCACTACCTATGGTGTATAAATGTATATTGTATAATTTGCATACTATTGTAATACAAAGATGCAGAGAAGCAGACTCGTGAGAATCTTAACTCAGAATTTTTGTTTTTTTGGGCAGCCACATCTCAGCTGTCACAGCATCTAGATGTCATGCCAATAAGCACATTAGTGTTACTCATTGCTTTAATTTGTGGGCTTGCTATAACAGACGCTACGAACCAAGAAAGTTTATTTTTTTTAAATAAAGAGAAACACACTGTCTTCTGCACGAGCAACATAATCAAAACCAAAACATATTTTTATTACAACTTTCAATTCTCAAAATAGTCAAATGATTATCTAAATTTTTGAGTGAATTGAGGGAGAAGGGGAGGAGCAGTGGTGTTCATAAGTATGATCTTGGCCTAAAGGTTTGTCTTCATTTAAAAAACATCTGGGCCAGTAACTACAATGATGTAATCACCACTTCAAGTTTTCTGAATAGAGACAAACCTTTAGTGTCACCCAAAGATGACTGGTGTCTTGTTTCTTCTATTTCCAGATATTTCACTGCCAAAAACTCAGTTTCAAAGGCTTTCTGATCTCCTGCCTCGTGAAAATTCATCACTAATACTGGAAACCGGGAGACTTTTCAAGTGGAGGGGTGGCCTCTATGGAAGGAGTCATGGGACTTTGGAATCATCCAAGGAAGCTTCATGGGCATATAGGCTGGTCTGCCGGGTAGGAGGTATTAAGGCAGTTCAGTGATCTTGTGTATTGGAGGGATAGTCTCCGTACAACTGAAGCTAATTTCCAGATGAAACAATACCTATCCAGGCACTTATCCCTAACTTATCACCGTGGTATCTGAGCTCCTTATAATTATAAGGGTAAGCACATTAAAGATTTCTTAAGTGCCTGATGGAATGAGCTAACTCATCTGCATTTTGCTTCCTACCAGGCATGCAATCCATTTTGTAACATCACCATTAATTGCTGTGGAATTAGCCCATAACGGCAACTTCAGTTGGAGTAAACTGTGGAGCAGCTCAGAGGAACTTAAAGGGAAAAAAAGAGCTCGTTTATTTCTACAGGCAACTGCCTCGAAATGTAAGATTAAAAAAAGTAATTTACAGAAGACAGACAACTTTTCAGGAAACTGGTAAGACATCTCTTTTCCCAGAGATCTGGCATCCAATTTTCTAATAAAATGTGATAAAGTGTCCCAGTTTCCACATTTACTCTCATTCTTAAAGGTACTCCAAAATACTAATAGTCGGCAGTCACTTCAGCCCTGCTAGGTGTCTGAAATTGTGCCTGCAGACATGTACAACAGACTAATGGTTTTGGGATTCCTTTGAAAAAAGAGAGGTTATACTATATTATGAACCTCAAGATTTGAGGAGCTGATGATAGTTTGTAACACCAGTATTCGCCAGCACAGCAACACAGAAAAGGCAAGACCCCTGTCACCGTGGTATATTGTCAATGCCCAACAGAACATGAACAGCTGGACAAGACTCCTACCATATTTTCACAGTAAGTATAAGACAAAAGGAAGATTTTCTACCAACAAGTATTTTAGTCTATTTACTTCCCCAACTCAACCCGTCCCTCCACTCATGAAGAATTTATGGCAGTACCCCTTTGAGACACTCCCACCACCCTGTCTTTCAGCACTAGAATGCCTCCCAGCCACATGTTATTTTATATGGCTATATGCGGAGACAACTGTCTTCCAACATCTAACAGAGGGATGGAGGTGGGGAAGAGACCACGGTGATAGGGAAATTAAAGAACTAAACCATTCAAACAACATGTTTAATGCTATATTAACCACCAGAAGAACATTTAACACGCAGTTACTGACCACCAGCCTCTCTTTCCTGCATTTCTCCTCCCGTTAGCTAACAAAAGAAAAGCCCAAAGACTGCATTTAGTCAAGAGAGCAAGAAGTTGCCAGTTCCCTTCAAAATAAGTATTCTATAGATAAAACCAGGATTTCCTTCTAATTGAAAGAAAATTCCCCTCCAGTCAACGAGTCTGTCATCATTCTAAGGGAACTGTTACATTGGGTCAAGGGAAGGGGAATGTATTTTAGGGTTTTGCATACAGGGACAGACAAAGCAACTGTAATCTGCTAAAGTCCCAGACTATAATGGGGATAAGGAAGAGCAGGATGTGCAGTTCTCCTGGTAAGGTTAGGGGGGCAGGTGGGCTTTCAGTTGCTGGAGGACTTGGAAAGTCTGGAGACACTCTCCAGCAAGCGAGTGATTCCTCTTCCTCGCATGATGCTTGTGCTACATGGCGATGTCACTCCAGAGGGATGTTCACCTATAAAATTAACCAGTACATTTTGCAAGTCAATCAGCATTTAAAACATTCATAATTCAAGAGATCTGCTGTCCTATCTCCCCTTGCTCCAGCTGAAAACTAGTGGGACTGCACCTTTTGATTGAACTAACCAAGAGGCAGTGTCTTGGACTTTGAAATGCTGTCCTCAAAGTACACCAAGTCCATCAATGACGTCCTTCTGGCAAAGGCTCATGACTTGTAGTTTGTGGTCTTAGTGCAGGGGTTGGATTAGGCAGGTCAGAGAACTGGTATTTTTCCCCGTTTGCCATCTTGTGCTCCAGAATCTAAATTTTCATTTAAAATCCCTCCCCGCCCCAGCCTGGTCTACACGGAAGGATTGAACCAATTCTAGTCGCTGTTTTGACTGCCCTTACTCAAACCCTAATGGGTATTAGTCTACTCTAGTTTCAATCAGTGGTAAATTGCAACACAGCACATCCTAGTTTACCCTATCTACACTAGGGGTTTGCATCAATGCAGCTACATCACTGGCTGGAAACAGGGCAAATGAGGTACACAAAGCCTAATTCTCTAGCCCTTATGGATGTAAAGGAAACCAGTCTTAAAAGTGTGAACAGAGTGTTGAGACAGTGATGTCTGCTAGAGTTTGCAGACAGCTGGCAAACCAGATCTGAGGGAGGAATGAACGGCAGCTTTCATCCTGGGTGTAGACCCAAGCTGGAACACGCTATTGACAACTATTTTGCTGTTAATAGGATTCTTTAGGCTGGTATGGAAACTTAGTTTGATGGAACCTTTTTGCTCTTTCACATTTTCTATTAGGCATTCAGATGTCTGAGCACGTGTGTAAAGTTACAAGTTAAATGTAAATCTTCATCAGAGTAATGTTAAAATTGAGCATTTAAGGACAAAGTCTAAAAAGGCAAGAGTTAGGTTCTCCTAGCAATGTCAGTCCACCCATATTGCACACAGCTATTGAACTTGAAAAGCAGAAACTGGTCCACTGTCTGTTGCTCCAAGCAAACCATTGCCTTTAGTGAGGTTATACAGAGCTAGAGCAGAATTTGGCACAGTGCATGCTGTACATGTGGGTTAATACTGCCAAGAGTATTTATACAAAGGAAAAATTCTCAGTTGTTTTGCTTTTCTTTATGAGCTAAGTAAAGAGCGTTTGCTCCAACTCCACAATACTGCAACTTGAAATATAGCAAGATTGTATGTGCAGTAAAAAAAAGATTTTAAACTAAGCCTATTTAAATTGTTTTTCTTCCAACTCACAGCTACTAGCCCTCACTGAAGACTAGCCATGATCTGACATTTCACATACCCTTGTGAAAATGTCATACTTTGTGGCTTAGGAAGAAGATCTGTTTCCCTTGCTCACTTAACTCAGAAGTACCTGGGAAAATGCAGCTCTCATTTTCCATAAAATAAACATTATCTTCGGGCTCTGACCAACTAAAGAATGTTTTAGCTCCAAAAAGGCAGATTTTCAAGGAGTCAAGTTTATAATGGAAGTCACACTGCAACCAGTATTCACTGAGTTTGTATGTACTGTACTTTTTATACAAGACTACCTGTTGGGAAGACAACCCTACCCCAAATACTCACCAGGAAGTCCTCTCTCAACCCTGGTGTATGCTGAGAGAAAGGAGGGCTGCAGGAAACTGGAGGTAACAGCACACAAGGAGTGCTGAACACAATGAATTGGAGGAGTCCTTTTTGGCTCTGGGAATTCTTTCCAGTAAAACTGTCACTGGCCCATCTGGTTAAGGTCAGACATTAAAAGTTCAACCAAATCTACAACTGTATACATGAACGAGCTGAAGCTGTACCACCCAAGGGAGGTATTGTGATGATCATCTGGCCATTTACTATATCCAGAGACAGGGGGGGCAAAGGAGGACAGTGCCACAGTCATCTGATAAAGACTTAATTCTCATTCTTTCCCTTCCCAAATCTGAAAGTCTCAAACTCACCAGCAGAAGAGGCAGCACCTTGTTTCTCAACTGGAGAACTGAAGTATCGATTACAACCAGGATTCTGAGCCCTCAGCTTCTGTAGCAGAAAAAATTCAAGTCCCCTTCTCAGAACAGACAAGTGTTCTCTTTCACATAGCATCCACCACACCTACTCACGATACCCAAGAGTGCTGGGTAAAGATTTAGGCAAGACAGAATATCTGGCTGCTTATCTGCATAGGATTTAAACAGGTTAATTATCCCTGCCTCTTATTCTAAAAGAAGCATTTTTGCAGGTATATTTTGGAGGACCTGATGGTCAGATCAGAGCTTATGTAGCAAATGGTTGGGACAAACTTCAGAAAGATGTCTAGTCAGCTAGTGGAGAACTTTCCTGGTTGGCTTTCCCAATACCCGTTGTGCATTATGAACAAGAATGTCACCTGCTGTACAAGTGAATATAGCCAATCTGACACTGGAAGGTCAACTCCATTGCCCCAGAAAGAAACCAGGCCACCTTCAGGAAAAGAGTAGTCATAGCAGCCTGAAATAATTCAGCACAAATTCAAAGAAGATGACCTGGAAACGTCCAGCATCCAGTACCACCACCTTGGGGTTTATATTGTTGCTGGAATCATAGTCTTGCAGAGGTAGGTGAGCTGTTGTGAGCGAGACTCCATACACGCTTGCCAGAGTGTTACTGATGCAATAACTACATTGAGCAAAGGAAAAAAAAGAAAAAAGTTCTGATAAGAATTCTGTACTGTATTTCTTATATACAAAGGCAACATAGCCCCAAGCCTCTTTTACAGTGAAAGACATACAGAAGGAATAGCTGCTATCACCAATACAGTACTTTGAGGTTGGGGGGGAGGGAGGGAAGGTGAGATAGGAGGACTACACCCTAATAACATCCTTTCATCCAGAAAAAGGCCAATCTTCTTTAAAAATTATCCATGAAGCTACAATAATCACTTGCCCCCATCACCCAGGGTGAAACATGACAATTGTTTAATGGTGCGCAGCATTATTAAATCAGTTTGAACAGGAAGACTGCTACTATATCCAACTGTTGGGGAGATAATGCAATTATTTAAATGGATATTTGCCTAAATTACCCCTTTTACTTCCAAAAAGCACAGCGCACAGGGTCATACGTGAATTTCTAGGATAGAAATTGGAAGAAAGTCTTCACTATATTTCATCTCAACACAGGAACTCTAAGCTGCTATTAAGAAAGCACAGTGAACTCTAATGCAGACTGCACAATCCTCAATATAATTCTAATACATTAGAGCAATCAGAGTCACCAGACACCCACCAAAGCACAGGCACTCATGGGCAGAGACTGGGGGGGAGCACTGCCCCCCCAAAACTGGATATATTGCAGAGGTAATGCATGGGGGGGGGGGACGCCCAGATTTCTCCCTTCTATTTGGCCCTGCTTCCTCCCTGCGGAGAAATGTTCGGGGAGGGGGAGGGCTGGGCGCAAGTGGTGACACCAGGCCCTGTGTGTGTCCCAGGTCAGCTTCCCTATGTGAGCTGTGTAAGGGAAGGGCAGGAGAGCAGCTCCCGATCGGCGGGTAGTAATTGATCTATCGGGGATCGATTTATCGTGTCTTGTCTAAACACGATAAATCGATCCCCGAATCGACGCCCTGTACTCCACCTCGGCAGGAGGAGTAAGTGGAGTCGACAGGGGAGCCACGGCGGTCGACTTGCCGCCGTGAGGACGGCCAGGTAAGTTGAACTAAGATACTTCGACTTCAGCTACGCGAATAGCATAGCTGCAGGTGCGTATCTCAGATCGATCCCCCCCCGCCCACCCACCAGTGTAGACCAGCCCTAAGAATTGTCTGCAACATAGGCTAGGTCTACACTACCCGCCTGAATCGGCGGGTAGAAATCGACCTCTCGGGGCGATCCCCGAATCGATGCTCTTACTCCACCAGCGAAGGTGGGAGTAAGCGCCGTCGACAGGAAGCCGCAGAGGTCGGTTTTGCCACCATCCCTACAGCGGGGTAAGTCGGCTGCGATACGTCGAATCCAGCTACGCTATTCGTGTAGCTGAATTTGCGTATCTTAAATTGACCCCCCCCCGTAGTGAAGACGTAGCCATAGACACATCTCCTTCATGGTACTCACGCAGTTTTCTTGCAGGATGCTAAAGCGCAGAATAGGATGTCATTCTCTTCATGCCACTTGCACCTAAGTGCAGATTGAAATTCTTCTGAGTTCATAATGAAAACAAAACTACACTCTTAATTGAGATGGATATAATTAATCTAGTTGGATTAGAAACCCCTTGGCTGATGCTAACCTCCCTTTCTCCTAGTCACTTTCAGTGTAATTACACCCAGATCTAGAAAACTCCTGGCAGAGTCTTGGTGCCCAAAAGTAACATAGCTCGGGCCCCTAAGTTTACATTTAGTTAAGAGGTTGTAGTTTTATAAAACCTAATAGAAATTCTCTTTTTCTTAAAAAAAAAGAAAAGTGAATTTAAGGAAAACCATCCACTTGAAGTCTTTTTAATTTCAAAGACTTAAAAGTAGTTTTTGGTACTATACCTGCCCCAGATTCTCCCTGGGAGTTTGTGATTTTTGTAGTCACAAGGTTCCCCTTTTTTTAATTATTATTATTATTATTATTACTATTATTAAAAGGACAGTTTCTTTTCCCGGTTGGTGTGTGAAGGACCCACACAAACAGGGGGAAATGACTATACAAAGGAAATGGTGACACTGACTATACAGAGTGCTGTCAAAAACTCAATAACCAGACAGATATTTCTCTCCTATAATCTTAGAGTTACAAAAAGTTTACAGTCTTAGTTGTTACTTATAACAATAGCAGGTAAAATGTCAGAAATGGACAGTGTCACTTTAAACTTCTCCTGCAGCATTTGCAGCCCAGATGTTGCAGCACTGTGCTAGTGCATGAGAACCTGAAAGTGAAACCAAGAAGTCTATCTTTGCTGTCCATGATACACATTCAAAAACTGAACATAAGGCGAGAAATATATTCAAACTGAATCTTATTCATATATAAGGTGTTTTGCTCTCAGAGATAGCCATGAAAACCCAGTTAAGTCAATGGATTTTCATGGATGAAACAAAAGAACCTTGCTCTGATTTCTAATCTAAGCACCTCTATTAAAAAAAAATAAATCTATTTTGGCAGACAGAAATGGATATACAGTCCAGCAGGATAATTCCGACAACTTACCTGTATTTTAATTTATGGGGTACAAATAAGAACATCTGACTACTATAATTCAGTGGATTATTAATGAAGCAAACATTCTTCCAAACCTTTTCTTAATGCAATTTTAATGGGTTTATGAAATTCAAAGCAGCAAAGATGTTCATATTTTGAGATACCTCCCAAACACAAGCACATGGAAGTATTATCTCACCCCATCCCTTTCCACTCTCAAGTCAAACCCACAAGCCTCTGCTTCACAGACTTCAAACCTATGCTTATGCTTGAAAAATCAGAGACATACTGTCCAAGAGTGCATTTCCTCCAGCCACATCTGAGCCATGATCCCAGGAGGACCAGCCTTAATGATGAGACTAGAGTCTTCAGCTAACCTAACACTGAAGTAAGAAAGGTGTATGTGTGCAGCCTGTTTAAAGCACCTGGCTAACAGATAGTTACCACTATAACATCTTCCTGTTCAGGAAATAGGGAAAAGCCAGTGCCAGCATACCTAGTGTTACTGGAGTAATCCCACATGAAGACATCCAGCAGGTTGCGCACCCAGGTCTTGGAAGGCTCCTTTTGAAGTTTCCGCTGGTACAGTTCCACCACCAGGTTTTCCACACTGAAAAGCTCCAGCTGGTTCTCAATGCCTGTTATTCAGAGAAGACTGAGTCAAGAAGAGGAGAAGGAAGGGCAGAAACTTTGACAAATATAGGTGGGACAGAGGAGATGCCTTACAATCTTAAAAAATTAACTTCTCACCTGCTTCCTTAGCCATCCATTTCAGACACCAGTTGACTCTGTACCAGTCATCAGACTACAGAGAAAAAGGTTTCACTGTCACATGCTCCAGAACACAACTACAGCTATGGAGTGGAGTTTAGTTTTCTCCACCTCCCCTCCCCCGCCACTCCTAAACCATCTTCTCCAGCTACTTTAATTCTTGCACAAAGCCATTTTCACTCTTACTGAAAGTTCTCCATGCGTCCTAAAGAGGGCTCTGGCTCAGGGTGCGGGCTCTCGGGTGGGGCTGGGGATGAGAGGTTTGGGGTGCAGGAGGGGGCTCTGGTCTGGGGCCAAGGGGTTTGGAGTCCAGGAGGAGGCTCAGGGCTGGGACGGGGGGTTGGGGTGTGGGAGGAGGTTCGGGGTGCAGGCTCCAGGAGGGAATTTGGGTGCAGGAGGGGGCTTAAGGCTGTTGATGGGGTGTGGGAGGGGGTGCGGACTCTGGGAGGGAATTAGGGTGTGGGAGGGGGTTCCGATCTGGGGCAAAGGGTTCAGGGTGTGAGCTCCGTCCGGGCAGCGCTTACCTCAGGTGGCTCCTGGTCGGTGGCGCAGCGGGTCTAAGGCAGGCTCCCTGCCTGCCGTGGCTTCACGCTGCTCCCAGAAGTGGCTGGCATGTCCAGTCCCTAGGTGGAGGCATGGCCAGGAGGCTTTGCGCTGTGCATGAGGCCCGCCCCCGTAGGCACCGCCCCCGCAGCTCCCATTGGCCGCAGTTCCCAGCTAAGGGGAAGCTGTGGAACCATCACTGCGGGGGATCAGCACATGCGGAGCTTCCCTGATCACCCCTGCGCCTAGGGGCTGCAAGCACATGCCAGCCGCTTCTGGGAGCTGCGTGGAGCCGACCAGACTTTTAATGGCCTAGCAACCCTAGCTTCCCCCCACGGGTGGAGGGGGTGGGGGCTGAGGCTCGGGGCTTGCCACAGGCTGGATGAAATTAAGCAGCTGGCCGAAGGTTCCCCACCCTTGCTAAAAAGGCTTCTTTGGGCAACTACAATAGGACTGTGTGTTTTGAAGAGCTGCTCTAACTTGGAGGGGGCTGGATTGTACCTTGCAGTACACAGGTGGCCACCTGCCGCGGTTTGGCCGAACAAACGAGTAAAGTTCACGTAACACAACAGGGTGACCAGCATTCGAGAGCTCAAAACCAGAGATGGGGATCTTGTGAGTGGCATCGCCTAATGGAGGTTAATGAGGAGAGAGAAAAATGGGATATGAGCAGTCCATTTTTTTTTTTTTTTTAAGAAACACGCACTCCTTTCTCTACTCCTAGGCCCACCTACCAGCCACAAGTAAAATCTGCAAGATTCATGCACACACCAGAACCTCACCTTTAACATGCACCTACTTATTTTCCCCAAAGATCTGGGATGATCTCAGGTGAGAGCCCTACGTTGCTTTAAAGAGAGAGTTACCCAAGCATTTTGATAAAGGGAAGCAGCAGCTGTGTCAGTTAGCAGTGTGTGTGTGTAGGGACAGGAAGTCCACTAACTGGAATCTATAAACACTGCTCAAATGGCGATATAGGGAAAAGGTAAAAACAAAGCAGTGCAAGTCAAAATAGCAGAGAGGGCCAACCGACAGGGTTGTAGGAATACTTTAACTTGTTGAATGTCAATGCTGCATGGAGAAGTATTAGGTTTGTATTTCTAGAGGTTCCTCTTTAATAATGATACTTTATATTAGCATCTTCCAGTTTGGGAAAAAACAAGATTCCAGTGTATTTTTTCACCCATTTATTTTTTACAAGCTACGCGCACACACACGGGGGAGATGCTTTACCCACCACTGAAAGGCAGCCACCTCAGAGATGGAAACGACAGCTACGAAACATCACGCACTGAAGTTACACAGACGTTTAGGACAGAAATACTGAAGCTAATTGGAATTCCATGTGGGAGGGCAGGTCATAGCCAACAGGACATGATTACCCACAATGGACGTTTGGGCAAGACACCATCATTAGTGAAAAGTGTCAGAGGTTCTTTAATGACTAGTTATTCAGAAAGAAGTGCTCTTGGTCTACAGAAGACACAACATTATGAAATCCCTCAGGAAGTTTGCTCTAGTGCCCATCTCTCTCTTGGACGCGAGATGCACAGTTCTTAGAGAAGCATCACTTCTCACAAGCAAGGAAAATGTTTGAAGGACTGGTGTACATAAGCCAGTGAAACTGCCAAACCCTGCATCCCACCCCTTTCCTTCTCTGATACTCACTTGCTGCTTGACAATGAAACCGAAAGCCACGTGGCACCTCTCCTGCAAGAGGGTAGAGAGAATACACATTTTATCAAGCAAGAAACAGATACATGAACACCAAATAATGAACAATATCTCGTTGTGCTAGAAGAACGGCCTTACTGGGTCAGACTAAAGGTCCATCTAGCCCAGTATCCTGTCTCCCAACAGTGGCCAATGCCCACAGGGAATGGACAGAACAGGGAATCATCAAGAGATCCATCCCCTGCCACCCATTCCCAGCTTCAGGCAGAGGCTAGGGACACCATCCCTGCCCATCCTGGCTAATAGCCATTGATGGACTTATCCTCCATGAATGTATCTAGTTCTTTTTTGAAACCTGTTATAGTCTTGGCCTTCACAACATCCTCTGGCAAGGAGTTCCACAGGTTCACTGTGTGTTGTGTGAAAAAAATACTTCCTTTTGTTTTAAACCTGCTGCCTATTAATTTCATTTGGTGACCCCTAGTTTTTATGTTATGAGAAGGAGTAAATAACACTTCCTTATTTACTTTCTCCACAACAGTCATGATTTTATAGACCTCTATCATATCTCCCCTTAGTTATCTCTTTTCCAAGCTGAAAGGTCCCAGTCTTATTAACCTCTTCTCATATGGAAGCCGTTCTATACTCCTAATCATTTTTGTTGCCCTTTTCTGAACCTTTTCCAATTCCAATATATCTTTTTTGAGATGGGGTGACCACATCTGCACACAGTATTCAAGATGTGGGCGTACCATGGATTTATATAGAGGCAATATGATATTTTCTGTCTTATTATCTATCCCTCTCTTAATGATTCCCAACTTTCTATTCGCTTTTTTGACTGCTGCTGCACATTGAGTGGATGTTTTCAGAGAACTATCCAAAATGACTCCAAGATCTCTTTCTTGAGTGGTAACAGCTAATTTAGACCCCATCATTGTATATGTATAGTTAGGATTATGTTTTCCAATTATCAACACTGAATTTCATCTGCCATTTTTTTTGCCCAGTCACCCAGTTTTGTGAGATCCTTTTGTAGCTCTTTGCAGTCTGCCTGGGACTTAACTATCTTGAGTAATTTTGTATCACCTGCAAATTTTGCCACCTCACTGTTTACCCCTCTTTCCAGATAATTTATGAATATGTTGAATAGGACTGGTCCAAGAACAGACCCCTGGGGGACACCACTATTTACCTCTCTCCATCCTGAAAACTGACCATTTATTCCTACCCTTTGTTTCCTATCTTTTAACCAGTTACCAATCCATGAGAGGACCTTCCTTCTTATCCCCTAACAGTTTAGTTAACAGCTTTATCTACCATCGTGTGTCCTTCCATAACTGCCATGAATCTTCACTTATTTAAAACTTATTTTCTTAGCTATACTCATTTGCACAAACTCTGCACAATACACACATTTTACAACCTGTTGCATACCTCTGTTTCGACCACTATCTAGGCAAATGCATTTTACTATTAAATCCAACGCACACAAGCATGCAGCATCCCACCTACACAGTAGTAGTTTTTCTTCCAGCTGATGGGTAGACAGCTTCGTAAAAGATTTTATTTCAACTACTTTCTCACAAGATTTCTTTTACCTTTCAAGTTCTCACTCAGTTGGATGCCAAAGGCCAACTTTCTGCAGACTTTAGTAGAAGGCAGCATTAACCACAGGCATTTATGCTGCTGCTATCTACCTAAAATTCTCAACTTCTGGAAACAGGAGCGTGTCTTATGCTAGAAACGTGAACTGGGTTGGGAGAAGTGAGATTAGAAAGTCTTCATCCTTCCACACAACTGAAATGATGAGTTTCCTCCCCTCCGTCCATCCCTTAAGGCTCACCGGGATCTACAAAGCGGTGGAAATCTGCTGTTATGCCATCCTGTAATGAGTATTTGACACAGCCAATCTCACAAGGGAGGAAGCGCTGCTCACAGGGAGAGGGCAGCTCTCCATGACTGTAAATGTTCAGGAAGCAGAAGATGTTCCCAAGCACAGCTGGAAGGAGAAATTTGCAGGGGTCACTAGAGGAGAGAGCAAGCAAGTTTTTTTCCACCCAGTGAACATTATTATTTATATTGCAGCAGTACTTATAGGCCCCAATCAAAGATCAAGGCCCCACTATGTTAGGCCACACAACTGAGTAAAGACACAGGATAACAATTGGATGAAAAACAGGGAGTGGCATGTGGGAGGACAAGGTAACCGTTAAAAGGACACTTGTATAAATCAGGAGATTCTGCAGTCACAGTTCACCTCCAGCTTAATTCAGATGGTACTGTTTTGTAAATATCACAGCACAGGTTAACAAGAATGCCAGGGGCCTGGAATCCATCAACTACCACCACTCATGCCTCCCTCCAATAAAGCTCTCCAAGATTTTGTCTCTAAGTAGGGATGGGAAATGTCACCGATACCAGGAACTCTAAACAGCACATTAAGCTTCAACCAAATCCAGTGGGAGGCAGACTGAACTAAGGATATAGTGCTTTTACACTGGAGGGCTGAAAAGAATCAAAGAGCCCTTAGAGAGCTCACCTCTAAAATAACAGAGCAAGAACATGTGACAGGTTATGTATGTTACAAACAAGAAACAATGCTCAGACTTAGCATAGCAACAGGTCCAAACTACTAAAATATTGACTTCTGTCAGTGAAAACTGTACAGATCATCTGTGTTTCAGTGACAACTAAGGGTATTCCTTCACCCCCAGCCTAGCCCATTCTCTCTTCAATAATATTTTATTTAGTGCTTGCACTGGTTTTATGTATCTTGGCTGGTGGCTTGACTGTTTATAGCATTTTGTAAGTGCTACTGTATATTATACTAGCGCTTCTCAGAGACAGGGTGAAGTGCACTGTGGCAGTGCTCTGAGTGTTTCCTTTGCTGCTAGTCAATGCTGATCAAAGTATCAGTTTTACACGGAAATGCAGATGGGAACACAGATTGGCTTTTCAGGGTTCTATTTAGTAAGACACTAGCCAGCCAATGTGCAAGTACAGCACTGACTGACACAATAGCTTTCTCCCCTGCTAGGCTCTCCTGTTACCCAGTGTCTATACTGTTGTTCTGAGCTTGCACTCGGACATCTAAAAACTCCCCACCCTGTTATACTTGACATAAGCACTGGACTAGGTCTTGTATATCCCGAATGAAATGGAAGTTACAATAGAAATGCTTTCCTGCAGCAGTTCACTTTGGTTTATCTCCAATCATTTACAGACATTAAGGGCCTTATTCTGTCCTCAAATATGTACATGCAACTCCCATTAAGTTTAAAAGGAGGTACAGCCACACATCTGTGGGCAGAAACTGCCCCCAGAACATTATGAACCACATTTCTATTATGAAATCCTTTGTTACTGTAGGACAACTTACAATAGTAATTTTAACTAAGTTATTTTTTGTCTGACATATTAAATATATTCAGATCTAAATTAAACATGAATTTCCCACTTTCCCCAGCTAAGGCCTATAAGCCAGATGTAGCAATTCTGCTCCTTATGGAAGTCATCCAACACTACAAGATCCTTAGGATTAAGCTTCTTTAGGTTTACTCTACCCTGATCGTTCTTCCAAGAAAGACTGATGGCATCTGGAAAAGAAGCGTGTCTCTGTATCTGCCTGGGCAGTGGTGCAGGAACCGGAGAAATCTGACTGGGAGGCTGCAGAAGACAAAATAGAGTTAAATCTATAGTCTGCTCCTCCAAAGTCAGAGAAGGACCATAAGATAGCTCCTCCTTTGTCCTCTATAAATGGACGGCAGCACCGCTCCTTCTAAACCCACCTAACCACAGTATGCAGGCAGAACCTGCCGATTACGAGCAGGCATGTTTTCTCCTCTGACACAAAGGATATTAGCGGTGCCCACACCAATTTACCAACACATGGAAAGAACTATAGCCAAGCCTCTGAATTAAAAAAATGAACATCAACAGAAGGACACTTCATCCATGTTTTGGTTTGTCACATATCTTCCAAGCCTACAGACTTTCGTCCCTTCCCCTAGGATGTCACTAACACAGTTTCCCCCTTAACTGAAAAGCCTATAAAGAGCAGGCCAAAGACAATTTCTTTCACATCTACTTTATTAGTCATTATTACACAATATTTCAGATGTTAGAATTACAGGGTAAGTAATGTCCATTTATTGCTTCTCTGAAGGTATCATCATGCAGGATTCGCAATCTTGGGTCTTGCGTCTCCAGTACAAATCACGAAAAAATTCTCATTACTCTTAGGGTTTTTTACCTTCGGATACACCTCTAGGCTGGCCTCAGAGCTCTGGCCCCCAGAATATGCTCTAACTTCAGGAACATCAGAGGGCCCAGAACATTTAAACTAGCTCCTTTTAAAATGTGGAAGCAAGGGCTCCCCAAACAATTATATGTAAGAGACCTACACACTTCTACCTTACGCCAATAATCTTTTCTTAAAACAACAACAACAACAACAAACAGTACAGAGGAAGTCAACCTTCTCAGAACATGTAATCAACAATGTAGAAGTGAGTGCTCACTGTGTGAACAAAGGACACATTACATTATCATCTGAACCCCTCAAACTCTGAGGTGTACAAGCATGACAACATTGCTGGAGAAGCAGAATTACAAGGTAAGCAATTTTCCCTTCCTTAAAGATATTATTTAATACAGATTCCCAACCCCGGAGAGGAGGTACGTTCAAGGGATGTCCTGAAATAGTAAGTTTAACAATGAACATGACCAGAATGTATATCAGTGAAGAACTCCTCCAAAAATTGGTCAACTTCAGTAAAGACATCCTAAAAGAGAAATTATAAGCAATGGAATTGTTTGGATTCTCCTTACTTTAGGAAAGAGTTCAGTATGACTGAAGAGAGATTTTTCCCCCCCACACCTCTGAGATGTGTAATTAGTAGAACAAAAAGAGTTAGGTGAACTTAAGGGTTTCATTTCCCCCCAAGTAAAGTTGCCCAGGATCTTGAAAGTCAAGCATGCAGAGAAGGGCCTCGCTGGGACGGGGTTGCATGCGTGGGAAGAATGTAGGCAGGACGAAAGTGGAAGTAGGCTTCTTGGGCAGAAATGTTGTCAGAAGATTCTGTACCACCACTATAACTTTGTAAAACTTAATATAAGGTGGATTAGTCATTAAAACCTGAACGCATCCTAGGAGTAGAGATAGTACACTTCCTGGTGATGGTTATCACAAAACTTCTGTCCCCAGGTACTGAAAGGCTCAAAAGGAACTTTTCTTTAGCTTTCTCAGGATCATATTTGTTATGTGACACCAAAGCTTTTTAACAGGGTCTGACACTGGCAGGCCAGATGCCAGCTCTTATCCAGGCTGCAGGCATTAGATAAGAACTGACAATCTTGTAGCTGGAGACCAGACCAGGTCACCTGTAGGTTAGTTTTGCTCAAAACAGGTATTAGTCATAAGAATGTATTTAGCATTTAAACTATGAAATGCTTGTAAGATGCTGCGTGCATTAATCTCATTTGCAATGTCTGTATTCCATGCAATAAGAAACTATGTAAGTTTTGCCGAATAACTTTAAAAAAGTTTGCTCTGAACTTGCAAACTCAGTCCCGGGAATCACCCCCCACCCATTCAGAAGGACTATCAAAATCAGATGGGTCATCAAGGCACATCACAATACAAAGGACTGGTTAATGGCTCTCTCACACCTGGGAAATGCTATGTGCAAGGAAGCTCCTCCTGTTGGCTTGAAAGCTGAATGAAGGGAATAAAACAAAGTCACAGAAAAATTTCGATCTCTCTCCTCGCTGTTTGAACTCTGACAGGGCCAGATGTCCTAAACTGAGGTAGAGATCCCCAGGGGTTACCCCTGAGTCCGCCCTGAAAGACCCTTTGAATTGACAGATCACTACAACTCTGTCACTCTTAGGATTTAAGTGGTAACTCATTGGTGTGTGTTTGCTTGCTTTAATCTGCAAACAACTCTCATATTGCTTTCTCCTAGCTAACAAACCTATAGGCCATGTCTACTCTACTGAGCTTACACCGATGCAGCTGCACAGCTGTAAGATCACTCATGTAGCCACTCTATGCTGACGGGAGAGAGCTCTCCCATCGACATAATTACACCACCTTCAACGAGCCGTCCATACCGGCGCTTCTGTCGGTGTTACTTATGTCACTCAGAGGGGTGTTTTTTCACACCCCTGAGCGACATAAGTTATAATGACAAAAGAGCTAGAGTAGACATAACCTTAGACAGTTTATTACAGGATTGGCTACAGCGGCTGTCTCTGGTGTAAGATCTAGGGTACCAACTGACCTAAGGGTAAATGACTGGTCTCTTGGGACTGGAAGCACCCTGAATGTGCAGTGATTCTTGGTATAAGTGACCATTTATCACTAACTGTGTCTTTGTCTGGGTGGCAAGACAGGCTTGAGAGTGTGAGAGACTGTCTGTGACTCCATGATAAGACTGTTATAGTGATCCAGGAGTTCACATTTAATACTGGCTTGGTGACATCTAATTCTAGAACACACCACCAGTTTGGGGTGTCTGCCCTGAGGTAGGCACTCTCAGATGTGAGACACTCCAGACAGTGTGACACAGGGGTTTCAAAATGTCAAGCTTCAAATGAATCTGATGAAAAAAGGCTATAGAGACATTGTCGTGTCTTTGACAAGGTCACTTGTTCATGAAAAGCAGTAGAACGATGAGTTAAGGAAGTAATAATACAGCTCTTGTGCAGAGCAAGTAAAGGGTTTATGGGCCTGTAGGTAACACACACCAGATCTCATCCATTTGCAAAGAGAAGGCCATTGAGGACAAGGTGATTCAAGCCACTTGCTTTGAGATTTGCTTGCCTACAGATTTCCACCTTGACAGGAGCCGAGTTGTCAGAGACAATGCATCTAGGTATGGATGGATGGAGCAAGCAAGTGCTAGACTCAGCCTGCTGATATCAGTTTGGGCCACCTGCAAAAAAGCTGAAAACCAATCCCATGTAAGGTGGTAAGAAGCTAACAAGATCTCCAAAAACTTTTATCTCCTGAATGATGCCAGGACCTCTGACTCCAAGAGTAGCCAGCATAGAGACACAGACACGTCCATTCCCAGAGAACAAACATGTCCCACATTAACTCTCTTTTCTACTATGACCAGGAGACTAGAGAGCGGTAGTTCAAGTTAAAGAGCACTTCATCTCTAGAACATGACACTGGAAGAGTTCTGATCCATCACACTATGATCCATAGATGAACTGTGATGAGCTACGAAGAACCGACTCAGTCTTCCTCATTCCCCTTCCTGACAGATAAGCCGCAACTAGAAATGTTTTGCAGGACAGATCCCACTCCCACATCTGCAAGACCTCCCAACGCAGGAAGCATGATCCAAGTCTCATTACCTACTGAGATAACATGTGATGAGAGTTTCTTCAAATCATGATCACCCTTTAGAGATACCAGGTCTCTAGCACTACTTAGTGTTTTCAGAATCACTAATGCATATCAGTATTCTGGATAACTGCTGTTCCCAGGGAAAGACACGTGTCCTAGTAAGAATTTGAAGGGTACAGTCCACCTCATAATTGGAACCCAGTTGTGAGTTACACCAGTATATACACCATATTGTCCATAAAGTGAAACTGCATGGAACATAAAGCAGGGTTCTGCTTGGATTGTTTTTTGGTCTGACCACTTAAGAGAAATTTTGTGCTACCAATTTAAAATGGAAACAGATAAGCTCTTTGAGGTATGGATCTTGTCTTCTTGCATACATATAAAGTGCCACAATAAAAATATGCTACTTG
>NW_020664909.1:13651148-13664087 GCF_002925995.2 Terrapene triunguis
GGGGGGGGAGGTTAGGTTCCAGGGAAATTTTTTTCACCAGACAAAAAACTATATATTATATAGATATACACACAGTATACGTTTTAAACAAACAATTTAATATTGTTCACAGCTATGCTGATTGTGAAGCTTGGTTGAGGTGGTGAAGTTAGAGGGTGGAAGAGGGAGGGATATTTCCCTCATTTAGAGTCCACTTTTCTTCCCACACTAGCACTTGGCTGAGTCCTCAAGGGTTAACACATTGTTGTTAATGTAGCCTCTCACACAAGACAGCAGAAACACGAGGGAGGAGAGACAGCATAGCAGACAGAGACACACACACCTTGTGTGTGGGGGAGAGAGAGAGAGAGAGATGCACACTGCCCCTTTAAGTAAGCTGACCCACTCTTAAGTGCATTGTCTTTTTAAGTGGATCAGGAAGTTGAGACAGCAGCTGCTGCCCCAAGTTCTCTCTGTCTCTCTCTGTCCGTGTCCCCTCCCTGCTCTATATGGAGAAGGGGTAAGCGGGGTGCGGGGGGGAGGGGGACACCCTGACATTAGCCCCCCCCCCTCCCCCGCACAGCAAGTAGGAGTCTCTGGGAGCAGCTCCAAGGCAGAGGGCTGGAGCAGCACATGGCAGTGGGGGGAAGAACAGCTGCTGCACAGGGAGCTTAGGGGAGTGGGGAGCTGATAGGGGGCTGCCAGTCCACCCTGGTTCCAAGCCCCCACCAGCTACCTGCACGGGCTGCTCTTCCTGCAAGCAGTGGACAAAGCAGGCGGCTGCCAAATGACGTTAGAAGGGAGCATTGCACAACTTTAGACGAGCACGTTCCCTAATTGATCAGCAACGTGACAACGAAACAACGTTAACCGGGACGACTTTAAGTAAGGAGTTACTGTAGTCTATATACAGAAGATGCACCAGTGTAAGGCTATGGCTACACTTGCAGACGTACAGCGCCGGGAGTTAAACCAGCCCTTAGAGACAGCAGCAGGGAAAGCGCTGCCATGTGTTCACTGTCAGCTGCAAGCACAGTGGTGTGGCCACATTAGCAGCTCTTGCAACACCACAGAGAGCAGTGCATTGTGGTAGCTATCCCAGTGTGCAAGTGGCTGCAGCGTGCTTTTCAAATGGGGGGGTGAAGTGTGACAGGGAGTGCGTTGTGTGTATGGGGGGGAGAGTGTGTTAGCATGCTGTCTTGTAAGTTCAGACAGCAGCAGTGGGAAACCCCAATATCAGTCCCCACCCCCTGCCTCTCTCTCTCACACACGCACAAACTCCTGCCTCTGCAGCAGCAGCATTCTACAGTAATGGTTTGCTTTTTCCCGGTGCAGATAAGCATGCCGGCTGTCAGAAATGGGGCTTTGAAAGGGGATATCCGCATGCCTGCAGCAGAGTTCAAAACAATGACGGGGAGTGGCCACTTGACTTCAAGGGACTATGGGACGTTTCTGGAGGCCAATCACAGTGCAGTAATGAAACACATCGTCCACACTGACACCCCAGCACTCCAGCCGGGGCACAGCAAGCTATATGCTTCTTGTGGAGGTGGACTACCACAGGCGCTCCAGACGCAGAGTCCAGGCGCTCTACGTGCCTTGCCAGTGTGGACACCTCAGGAGTTAGGGCACCTTGGGCTGATTTAATGTGCTCTAACTTGCAAGTGTAGCCAAGCCCTAAGTTAAACTAGTTTAGTTAAACTGGTGCAACTTGCCTCTTATGTTGGTTTAAGTTTATGTACTACTGTAAATTTAACAATGGAAGCAAAACTAACATAAATGAGTGTCCACACAGAGTTGCATTGGCTTAACTAAACTGCTATGAAATCACACCTTTAAACTGGTATAATTTTGTATTTAGATGAACAAACTTTACAGTTACAACCTCAAGTGCCTGTGACCTACAGCCTTCACAGTACTGTCATAGCAAAAGGAGTAACATTTCTTGTTAACATGATAGCCCTAATTAGAGTTAGGCTTCAACCCCAAATCCAGAGTAAGGCAGACTCTGGAGGAAAAGTCCACAGTGTGGCAGAATACTGAACTGCATGCTCTCTCCTCCATTTAAAGAGTAGATGTAGGAGGAAGGTAAAGCCGCTCAACTATAGGTTTACATTGTTGGTAAATTAAAGACATTTCTGGACTACCAAGAAAGATACAATTACAAACTAATATTATAGCCATGCGTATTTCTACACTAGCAAAGGAAAAGGGACAGAAGGTAAGCTTCTCGTAAGTTCTTAGGGTGGCCCTGTGTGTCAATTTTTGACCAACCCCTGCAACGGTGTTACTCCTCTTATTCAGCCCACTCCAAATTCCAGGTTTCTTCTTCTACCTTCCCATTTACCTGTTTCATTGATGCCTGGGTGGAGTTCTGTGCTCTCCATTTATGAGCCATCTCTGTGTATTTCTCCTTTTCATCCTCAGTCAGCAACTGGGAATAAAATTGTTACATAAATTATTGTCTGACCATTTCATTCTAATAAAACAAACTTGCTCCAGAATCCAGCAAGCTCTTAGGAGAATGTGTAGTCTTCGGTTTAGAGAAGGTGAGATAAAGCAGCAATGGAGCTGGATTGAGCCAGTACTGGCTGATACACCATATTAAACACTATAAGGGCAAGTTGGCAAGTGAATTTCTTAGTAGAAAGAGATTGTTGGGTTTTTTTTAATATTAAAGTCGGCACTGGGGGAGAGATTATGCACTATTAATAAAACTGCAAGACTAAGAGCCAAAATCAGGTTAATGAACATTTTAACAGACTGATTTTGTGCTACTAGCCACACCCTAGCACAGAGGTTCTCAAATTGGGGGGCAAGAGGAACAGAATGTAATCGAGGGTGGGGGCTGAGAAGCCGCTCTGCCTTCAGAGTTGGGAAGCTGGAGAGTGGCAGCTGCTGGCCAGGCACCCAGCTCTGAAGGCAGCACCATTGTCAGCAGCAGCAGAGAAGTAAGGGTGGCATCCACTTTGCCTTCAGAGCTGGGTGGCAGTATATGTACCAGTGTGGCAGGAGCAGGGGCCTAAAGGACTACAGACACAAAAAAGGGGGCCCCGATCAAATAAATTTGAGACACACTGCCCTAGCATAAATAAATATAAGAATTTTAGCAATCTAATTCACTCTTTTACTAATGCCATTTGTTAACATTTTGCCTTTTCTTCCACTTGGACTATGCCACCAGACTGGTCGAAGTTTCATTTACTGGTTTTTAGGTATTGGCAAAATGTTTTGTTCCCACAGATCAAATCCAGCAAATACTGATGCACATGCTTAAAATTAAGGATCAAGATCTTAAATTTGTAAATTTAAATTTTTTTAAAATAAGATTTAATTTTTAAAAATGCAAAATTACATTTCTATATTCAGACTTGTATTTGTTCCCCTTTAAAGAATGGTATATTTGTCCCAAATTTTAGATTTGGTAATAAGCATTTTTAAACTTTTGTTTAAAGTGTCCTTTTTAAAAAATTCTAACTGAAATAATCTTTCATTATCCTGTACTATTTATAATTTAGAAACTTCAACATTGAAAACCTAGAAGAGAGACAAACCTCAGATTCACCAATAACATGGAAAAAATTAAAATATACTATAAATAGTGAAGAAAATTGGATTTTAAATCCCTTTAATAGTTAAAGATGTTTCTACTTAACAGATCAAAGAACTGTCTACTATTTACATCTTAACAGTGTCACATCTACATTGGGCAGTTCAAACCAGTTACCCACTCCCTGCAAGAGAGTCCCTTTAAAACTGAGTTAAGTCAGGAAACATGCAAACACCATAAACAGAAAAGAAAAAAAGCATTTCCTACTGCCTTTCTCTAGCTAAAGAGGAAGACACTTCACCCCAGAGAAGATCTCTGTGCAGCATGGAAAGTGATGGGGTGGGTGTGTATGTGTGTGGGTGGGAGGGAGGAGGACTTGTAGATGGGGTGCATGTCCAGGGGTAGGTGTAGGGAAAAGGTAATAGGGGAATACACATCCAGGGCAGGGTGTGCGTTGGTGGGGGGGATGCACGCTCAGAGTTGGAGGATGTGTGCGTAGGGGAAATATGCACACCCAGGGTTGGGGATCCACCCCCGGGGTTGGGTGTGTGTGTATGGGGGAATGCACACCCGGGGTTGGGTGTGTGTATGGGGATGATGCACATGCACAGTTGGGGGTGTGTATGGGGGGGATGCACACCCCAGGGCGTGTGTATGGGGGAATGCACGCCCAAGATTGGAGAAGGGTGTGCAGAGGGGAGGCATGCCCGGAATTGAGGGTATGTGTGTGTGGGGGGGTGATGCACAACTGGGGTTGGAGGGGAAGGATGTATGCCCAGAGGTGGGGGGGTAATAAGGGGATGCATGCCTGGGGTTGGAGAATGTATTGGGGTGGGATACATACCCAGGGCTGGGGGGGAGGCATGCCCATTGGCAGGTGTGTTGGGGGGATGCACACCCAGGATTGGGGGCGAGTAATGGGCGGATGCACACCAGGGGTTGGAGGATGTCTGTTGGGGGCGGGGAGATGCACGCCCAGGGTTGGAGGGGGAGGAGATGCACACCTGGGGTTGGCAGATGTGTGTTGGCAGAGGGGAGGGGTTGCACACCTGAGGTTGGAGGATGTGTGTTGGGGGAGGGTTTGCACGCCCGGGGCTGACGGAGGGGAGAGCGCAATGGACATCCCGAGGTGAGAGTATGTGGGGGGTCCCGCGGTGTTGGCCAGGCCCCGCTCACCGCCCAGTCCCGCGAGCAGAGCGGGACGGCGTCGGGCACGCGGGCCACGGGCAGGCCGCTCCGCTGCAGCTCGGGCAGCTTCTCGCGCACGAAGAAGTAATAGGCGTTGCGCGCGCCCTTGCGGTTCGGCATGGCGGGGGGGCGGGGCACACCGACTAGGCCTCCGAGCCCGGGCCGGACGCCGCCGCTTTATCGCCTTTGCGGCAGCGGCCTCTCCGAATCCTCTCAGCCCCGCCCCCTCCGCGAAGAAAGAACCAATCATATCACTTAGCAGCCCGCGCGCGCATGGGCCCGACGGAGCCACGAGGCAGCACGTGCGCCAATCTCCTATTGACCGGTGAGAGAGGACCCCAGCGGTGCGCGCCCCGCGGTGCGGCGCCAGCAGAGGACACGCCTTCTCGCCCCGGGGCACGCTGGGATTTGTAGTCTCGATGTGCGGTTCCGAACCATGGGGCCAGGGCATGCTGGGAGAGGTAGTTCTGCTTGGCTCGCCCACACCCAGCGAGGGCACGTGCCAGCAGGGGCTGCTGGTGCCAGCGGGGGCGCTGTGGGGCGGGCACGCAGGGACATGCAGTATGGGGGGATAAGGGGCTTGGTTGGCACAGGCAGGGCCGGATTAACTTTTTGTGGGCCCGGCGCCAAACATATTTGTGGGCCCCCATTGGGGAAATAGGGCATGTGATGCGGGGTGGTCCGCAGAGCAAGGGGCCAGCTGGGGCAATGAGGCGCAGCGCAGTGGGAGTGGCGCTACTCAGCCCAGCACAAGGGAACTGTTTACAAACCCCAAACTGCTAGACACACACTGGCCTGCCCAGCCCTGCGCTGCCAGTGTGCCCCTTCCACACTGCCCCCCACCCAGTGCCCTGTCCTTATGCCAGCGCCCCCTCACTCAGAGACTTCCCCCACAGATCCCTATGCCCAGCACCCCCTGCCTAGAGACCCCTCCCGCTGACCTCCCACCGCAACTGCACAGCACCCTGCACACCATACCCCCTGCCCAGCTCCCCCACCCACAGATCCCCTACTGTCCAGCACCCCCTTCACTGTCCCACCATCACAGCTGTACAGCGCCCCATATTCCTGAGGGAATTCTGCATCAAATTCTGTGCATAATATTTTAAAATTCTGATTTTTTTTTTATAATAAATAAATGTGGAAGCTCCACCATGGCAGTGGGGAGCACAGGCCACTGGCTGCATGGAGGTGGGAGATCACCCTGCAGCCTCCCCCACCCCCCCTGGGACAGGGACTTGGCAGTCAGACTGAACCTGACCCTGACACAGCACAAGGGCCAGGCCTGCCACAGAAACACCCTGGGGCCCTGCCCCTTTTGCACCAGGCACACCAGATGTGGGCAGGGAGGCTCAGCCCGGCAGCAGGATCCAAGTGCAGAGGGACTTAGTGTGGGGGGATCCAGATGGCTCAGTGGGGAGGGTGTCTGGGGGGGCTCATTGGAGTGGTACAGATGCAGGGGAGGTGGGGCTTGTCAGGGTGAGGGTTTGATGGGCCTGCTTAATGGGGGAGCCCCAGCTGCTGCCAAGGGGATCTGCATGCTGTGCCCCCGTTTCCCCTATCCCAGAGATTGGTGACCTTCGGCATGTGGCCCACCAGGGTAAGCCCCCTGGCGGGCCAGGCCGGTTTGTTTACTTGCCGCATCCACAGGTTTGGCCGATTGCGGCTCTCACTGGCCGTGGTTTGCCGCTCCAGGCCAATGGGGGCTGCGAGAAGCCACGGCCAGCACATCCCTCGTCCTGCAGCCCCCCATTGGCCTGGAGCTGCGGATGCGGCAGGTAAACAAACTGGCCTGGCCCACTAGGGGGCTTACCCTGGTGGGCCGCGTGCCAAAGGTTGCCGATCCCTGCCCTATCCCCTTCTCTTCCCCATCCCATGCCCCTTCCTTCCCCACTGCCTCTGTCCCCCTGCCCTGCCTGCCCCACCATGGCACTCACTGTTGTACAAGATGAAGGATGGCTCCCAGCACACAGAAGGGAGCTCAATCAGCACTAGGACCCAGAAGGTGGTGTCCAGCTGCAATGTCTGGGGAGCTGAGCAGCACCTTCTTTTTTCAGCCTGGCTGTGCAGCTCTGCAGTCAGAGTAGGTATGCCCGTTCCATCCCCCTCCCCAAAACCCCACCCCACCTCTTCTCTGCCTCCTCTCCCCAGGTGAGCGTGCCGCAGCTGTGCTCCTCCCCCACCCTCCTGCTGGCAAACAGCTGATCGGCGGCAGTGCCGGGGAGGGCGGGAAGGGAGCAAGCTGGGAGAAGAGGCAGGGGAGGGGGAGCGTGGCTGCCCTACTGCAGCAGAAGCCTCAGTGCCAGGAGCACCAAGCTTCTGCCCCCGCAGGAGAGAGCGGGGGGCAGAGAAGAGTGGGCCTGGTCGGGGCCCCCCTGGAGTGTGGGCCCGGCTCCATGGAACCAGTGGCTCCATGGTAAATCCGCTACTGGGCACAGGGGGACCAGACTACCCACACCAACGCAGGTGTGCACCTTATGTACCGGAGCCTGAGCTGCCCTCCATGAACAGCCTGCGCCTCTAGCCCTGTGTCATTGCAAAGGGAGCTAGCAGTGAGCGGGGTGTCACTGATGCAGCAATGGCTGCCTGAGACAGTAGCTCTGAGAGGAGTCAACAGCTCTATTTGCTCAGTGGGGAGTTAACTCCTGTAAGGGGCAACAGGACATTAGTCCGAGTACCAGCACAAGGGCTTTCCTAGTCGGCCTACAGGCCCCAGCTCAGTAATGAGGATGAGGGCAACTGCAGGCTGCATTAGAACCTGACAGGCCTCCTGTGCTTACTACTAGTTTAACTGAACGCTGCTTACTTGACTGTCACCTACAGGAGGCAGGACATCAGTGAGAACACAGGAGGTTCTAGGCTGCTGGGGTTGGAAACAGCTCTGCCACAGACGTCCAGTGAGAGTGTAGGCCAGTCACACAGCCTCTCCGGACAAAATTCTGAAAGGTGCCTAATACCTCAGTTGCCAACCTGCAAATACATATAAATACTGTGTATTAGCTATAGTTGGCCATAGGTCCTGGAACTTAGGGTGCAGGGGTTTACAGTTTGGTTCAATGGCTCTCAGCACCCCCACTATAAAAATTGTTCCAGTGCCCCTGTAGTTGGCTGCAAGGGGACACTAATTGATATAGGCATATTTGAAGAACCTCATTAAGAACCAAATGGAATTTCTGTTTGTCTCTCTCTGCCCCACACTCTTTCTTTCTCTCACACAAGCAAGAACGTAGGGATTGCACTGTACCCAGTGTATAATATTAATAGTCATGGTGGAAGTGAAATGCATGACCCTGTAAGCCCCCCCGCCCCACCACACACACACACATACACACACACACAGGTGGAATTCCAATTGACTCTAGGGAGCACTCAGACAATGAGGCTCTGGGCTCTCGCCCAAAGATGACAGCTCTTTCAGAATTTTGTTTTCTCTTTCTCCCTCAACACAACACACATACTCTTCTCTTGAAAGTCTCTATACTCCCCCATTCACATTTTAACTCAGATTAAAATACAGAAACAATGCAATCAATATTGTTTTGATCAGTTTTCTCTCACGTTGGAGGGCAGAGTGAGCTGCTCCCACATCGTGCTACTAATTTCTTCCTCTGTCAAAAGCTTATGCACTCCATTTGCCAAATTAGAATGAAATCTCAGAGTTCTATCGGACTCATTGCTAATCCTAGCCATGTATGTAACAACAATAAAAGACATTACCTCACCCACCTTGTCTCTCTAAAGATAAATCCTTTCTTCCACTTCCAGCTCACTAGGACGCTGTGCCTCTTCATCTCAGTGGAGGATCTATCTAATCACAATGATCCATTCATTCATTACCTTCAGACTGAATTATTGCAGCTTACTATATTTTGAGGCTGAAGGTGGAGGCTACCACGTAAGGCCAGATCTTTGTCCCGGTTAAGTATGCTTTGCCCTACTGCAGCCAGTGGCATAGAGGGTGTGATCAGTGTGTCCTTGCCCAGTGATATTTGGCTGATTTCCTTTTGGGGGCCATTGCAGATGGCACAATTTAGAGCCTCCTTGAGGCCTGGACCTGTACTTGGCAGCTAGAGCATTAGGGGCTATTCTATGTTGCTGTGGGCCTTTTTTAATGTATTGCTTGTTTTTATTTTATGTCAGGGACCCAGGTATTTTTGTGATGAGCAGTGTTTGAGCACCTCAAAATCATTATGTAAATTAAATCAAAAAAGGCTTAATTTTGTATCTTTTTTAACCCTTTAACTGCTGTGGAAAACTACCTATATTCTGGTTTAGTCCCTTGTACATCAACACTAAATAGCTAGAGAGGGAGTAAAGGAAAGAGACCTGTGCACAGAGCACATTTCACATTTTTTCATCCAACAACAAGGCCAGCTCTAACTTTTTTGCCGCCCCAAGCAAAAAAACAAACAAAAATGAGCGCCGCTCCACCCTAACAACCCCCCCAAGTGCCGCCTCGCCGAAACAAACAAAAAAACCCCGAGCGCTGCCCCGCCGAAACAACCTCCCCCAGCGCCGCCCCACCGAGAAAAAAAACAAAAACAAAAAACCCGAGCACCGCCCCGCCGAAACAACCCCACCCGAGCGCCACCCCGCCGAACCAAAACCAAAAACCCCTGAGCGCCGCCCCGCCGAACCAAACAAACAAACCCTGAGCACTGCCCCGCCGAAACAAAACAAAACAAAAAACCCAGAGCGCTGCCCCACCACCCCAAGATTGGCCACCCCTTAGAAGGTGCCGCCCCAAGCACGTGCTTGGTCGGCTGGTGCCTGGAGCCGGCCCTGCCAACCTGACTACGTCTTTCACAAGATTCTGCTATATTATTGTAAGTGTTGTTGCAACTAGTGCATTTTTGCATGTTCAATTCACTTCCTCTCTGAGTACATACTGTTCTCCTGTGTGCAACCTTACCTTGACAACCTTGTTTCTAAGAGGACGACGCCTGTCAGAAATCTCATGGCAGGGAGTGCTAGCCACTCATGGACAAACCTTCTTCCTAGGGACAAATTAAAAATAATATGATGTGGATAATTAAAAAAGACAGGGCTCCAGAAATGACACTCCTTAGGATGGAGGTGTGACTGGAAAATAAAATTCACAAGTAGCTCAGGGAAAAGGGTGTTCCTGGAGAAAAATTGGAGGCAGTGGATCATCTTCAGGGTGTCTGATCATCAGACATCTTCCCCAGTGTCCTGTATAGCTGTCTGCAGGAGTTCACACCGTTTAACAATTCACTTCTTTGCCTGTTAATTTCAACTATACATAGATATGAACCTGCACTGCCTGCAGTTCTTACTATACCCACACACTTTCATAAAACTCTTTCTGCTCCTCTGTTGCAATTACACATACACCAGGGTTTTTATGTCCTGTATTGATATTCTTTGTGGCTTGAGTACAATGAAAAATAATTTAAAAAAATATTGTACTGGGAGCAGCCATCTTATGTCCGTATGTCTGTGGAGAAAAACAACTCACAGCTGTATTGCTGATCTGCAGCTGGCATGTTATTTTAGGTGATAATCTTAAATTCCCACCTGAACAGCAGCAAAGAATCACTATGACTGAGGCATCTGAGAAAGAACTACAGGAAGGGTGGGATGGGGAAGTTTATACAGAAAGGTAACTGAGTGATTTTCAACTACTCACCAAAGAGAGTGAATTAAAATCATATTATAAAATCTACGGTCTATTGTGCTGAGAATGTAGCGGTTTTCCACTGAATATATTGAATGCTTTGTTACTGCAAATGGCATACTTGGGAAACAGATTTAGTGTATCCACAGCACCCTCTCTCCTGAGTTTGATGAGAAGTAAAAACTTAACACTATTATGCCATCAGGTGCAGCCAGACAGTCCAGGAACAAAAACGTATACAAAGATGGTGCATGTACTTGAGTAACGTTTTGCTGTGAAGCTACCAATGATCAAGGAGAGATTCCAATTTAATAGAAGAAACCAAGAAAAGGGAGAAAGTTTCACAGTTTATGGCTGGCTGAACAGTGTCTGAACAGGGTGACTCTGATGGTGTATTAAATAACACATTTCATGACATGCCAGTCTCTAGTCTATGTACTGAAGCAATATAGCATTGTCTATTGGCAGAATCTGACCTCACATCCCAGAAGACTGTTGAAATATCAGTTTCTATGGAAATTGCTGCAAGGAGAATCCGAAGGGTTGAACAGATGTGCAGAAGGGCATAAGAAAACTGGAATTTTCAAGAAAAATGTCAAGTTTTCAGGAATGTTACCAAAGTGGATCAGTCAGAAATGAAGTGCTGGTGTACAGATGTCAGATGCCAGCAATTTGTTAAAAAGAGCTATGTAGAATATGTCTGTAACCAGAAGAAATGACTGCTAGAAAGATTGTATTGGAAAATGAGGAAGGGGGGAAATGGCTAATGAGTGTTAGTACACCAGTACACCATGGGACTCAGAAAATAAATTAGCTTGTATATAGTCATTAATGTTCACATGACTTTGGGTGACTCCATTACTGAAAGGATAGCCATTTCAGATAGAGTTGCAGTATATTTTTGTAGCAGAATTCTATGGCTTAAATTGCCACTGTTTGTAATGAATAGTGAGAAACCGTACGTGCTGGGCTGGGCTTGAAAAGGTCCTGCTAATTGTTCAGAAACTCATATAATGATGAAAAGTGAAACAGGCCTAACTGCAATGTGGCAGAAACATGCTTCTGTTTTAGAGTTGCCAGGCGTCCGGTTTTTGACCAGAACGCCCAGTCAAAAAGGGACCCTGGTGGCTCCAGTCAGCACTGCTGACTGGGTCGCTAAAAGTCCAGTCAGCAGGGCTAAGGCAGGCTCCCTGCCTGCCCTGGCTCCACACAACTCCCGGAAGCAGCTGGCATGTCTGGCTCCTAGGTGCAGGGGCAGCCACAGGGGCTCTGCGTGCTGCTCTCACCCCAAGCGCCAGCTCCACAACTACTATTGGTCGGGAACCGCAGCCAATGGGAGTTACGGGGGAGGGGGGGGAGGAGAGGCAGCGTCTGCGGGTGCGGGCAGCGCACAGAGGCCCCTGGCTGCCCTTGCACCTAGGAGCCGGACATGCTGGCAGCTTCTGAGAACCACTTGAAGTAAGCGCCACCCAGCCAGAGCCCGCACCCCGAACCCCCTTCCACACCCCAATCCCCTGCCCCAGGTCAGAACCCCCTCCCACACCCTAACTCCCTCCCGGAGTCCTCACCCCACACCCCCTCCTGCATCCCAACCCCCTGCCCCAGCCTTGAGCCCCCTCCCGCACCCTGAACCCCTCATTTCCAGCCCCATCCCGGGGCCTGCACCCCCTCCCGCATCCCAGCCCCCTGCCCCAGCCCAGTGAAAGTGAGTGAGGGTGGGGGAGAGCGAGCAACGGAGGGAGGAGGGATGGAGTAAGTGGGGGCGGAGCCTTGGAGAAGGGGCAGGGCCTCAGGGAAGGGGTGAGGCAGGGGGCGGTGCAAGGGTGTTTGATTTTGTGCGATTAGAAAGTTGGCAACCCTATTCTGTTTTCAAGAACTGGACAAAATTAAAGTCAGCACTGAAAAGTTAACTATTAAGCCAGGCAGCTAGCCTAAAAGTTGCAAGGGGAAGATAATACCATAGACATTCAGACCAAAGGTCTAAGCAGATCTGGAACATTAGCTAAAGCGGGGGGTATTGTCATCTGTCATGCATAATGAATTAGCATTTCCTGTCTAGTGAAAAAGGATTGTACCATCCAAATATGTGGACATTTCAAAGTGATTATAAATCCAATGTTGCATCCAGAACAATAACACTTCCTTGTATTGAAAATCTCTTTCCTTCCTTAGTCAGAGTCAAAAGTTTATTTAAACTGACTTATGCCAAGCTTACTTGAAAATACTGGTGAAGGAAAAAAAAATCAGGAGTGACTAACACCAGTGACGCATAAGAGGTTGTACTGATCCCAGTGTTTATCATCAGAGAGAACATCAACAACAGCCTTGTTACAAGGGGCTATGGATCGGGGGTGAAATCTTGATCTCATGAAGTCAATGGGAGCTTTGCCATTTAATTCAATGGGACCAGAATTTTACCACAGATTTTGAGAGGATTGTCAGGAGTACAGTGAATGGAAAGTGGCTGGAAAAAAGCTGATGTCAGTCAACATAGCTCCATTTACTTAAGTGGAACTACACTAATTTACACTAGATGGGGTCTGGCCCTGAATGAAAAATTCCACTCCATTTCCTTCTATGTGCA
>NW_020664909.1:13664487-13675192 GCF_002925995.2 Terrapene triunguis
CGGTCGGGGCTCTAAGGGTATGTTGATTTGTTCCTGTGTTAGTGTAGGGAGTGTCCTGAGTAGATGGTGCAGTTTCTTAGTGTATTCCTCAGTGGGATCTGAGGGAAGTGGCCTGTAGAATTTGGTATTGGAGAGTTGTCTGGCAGCCTCCTTTTGGTAATCAGACCTGTTCATGATGACAACAGCACCTCCTTTATCAGCCTCTTTGATGTTGATGTCAGGGTGGTTTCTAAGGCTGTGGATGGCATTGCGTTCTGCACGACTTAAGTTATGAGGCAAGCGATGTTGTTTTTCCACAATTTCTGCCTGTGCACGTCGGCGGAAGCATTCTATGTATAGGTCCAGACTGTCATTTCGACCCTCAGGAGGAATCCATGTGGAGTTCTTCTTCTTGTGCTGTTGGTGGGAGGGTATCTGTGTGTCAGTGTGCTGTTCAGTGTTATCTTGAAAGTATTCTTTGAGTCGGAGACGGCGAAAGTAGGCTTCCAGATCATCGCATAACTGTATCATGTTTGTGGGGGTGGCAGGGCAGAAAGAGAGTCCCTTAATGGGGGATTCTAGGCACTATTACGATAATTAATTAAATAATAATAAGACCATGTAATTAATTAATCACAGGATAAAAACAAGCATACACGTGCAAAGTACATTTTTAAAATCCCTATAATTCGACTAACTCTAAATGGATTTCTAATGGACCATCAAAAGACACACCTACTGCCTAGAGATTATCTCCCAGCCTAATTTCACATTCCTACCACCTTAACTGAGGCACTAGAGCTGTTCAAATAAATGTTACAAAACATTTTTCATCATGGCAAATGTGTATTTTTTTCATACTGAAAACTGACTGAACTATTTTTGTTCAAACTATTTTTTTTAAAAAGGGCCCTCTTGCTAAGAACAAAGGTAGAACATTTCACTCTGAAAGGCAAACGTAGGTGGAGTTTATAGGCAATTGGAAAATACCCTTTAGAATGGAAATGCTAATGCAATCCTAACTATTGGCATTACCATGCACTCTGCCTATAGTACAGTGTACAGTCCAGTATGTACCAAGTTTTGGACCTGATGTGGCACAGGAAAATCAGAATATTTTATATCTGAAGATCCAGAAGAGGACAAAGTTGAAGGCCACTCCCTTCTCCGATGTGGTTCATCAGCATCTACAGACTCAAAGTCTTAATAAAAAAAATCTAGCCCTTATGATTATGAAGAAAAACTTCCAAATGTCAGCAAAGTGCAAATTGAAACCGTGCTGACTCAGCTGCGAACAGTAGTCTGTAAAGTGCAAGGTGTTGAGCACTGATGCAGCAAAGCACTTAAGCCCACGCTTAACTTCAAACATATAAATGGTCCCACTGACTATACCACCCTCTTCAGCTGTCACAGAAAGTTCAAGAGCCTTAGGTACTAAATGTGTGAATGGGGCACTTTTTTTTTTTTGCTATAACTCTTCTATTTCAGAGCCACTTTCATCTTCAGTGTTAGTAAATGATCTTCTGTCATCTTCTGCTTCCACACCAGTAATGATTCCACTCAGAAGTCTTTTTCTATACTATATCATGCTGTAATGAAAACCCAGAACCCCACAACCCAGATATCATGCAGTGAGAGCTAGAAGGCATCCTGATCTTCTGAAATTATAGTTTGGTGGCACCTTAAAGACTAACAGATTTATTTGGGCAGAAGCTTTCGTGGGTTAAAAAACCCACTTCTTCAGATGCACTTCTTCAAATCTGTTAGCCTTTAAGGTGCCACCGGACTCCTGGTTGTTTTTGTGGATACAGACTAACACGGCTACCCCTCTGATACTTGAAATTATAGTTGTTAGTCACCCCACCATGTTTTGGGTCAGAATTTACAGGATTTTAGTACAGTAATCTACACTTATTTTCTAGTTTATAAATTTCGTTAATTAAGGGGAGAAATATGTGTAGGGTTGGTATTTTGTGTGGCTTGGTATAGCATAAGGTGTGCAATTTAATGGGCAGATTTTCAAAGTTGTGCACGTAGCAAATGCAAGCACATGTAATTTTGTGTGCACAATTATCACAACTGTGAATGTAACATGAATAATTAAGCATATAAGCAGCCAGTTGGGTGCATAGTAGGCCCGTTGCACATGATGCTGAATTGCAGCAATTGCACACACACATTAAATGTGCTTGATTGTTTGCAGACCTTTTTTGCAAATCAAACCAGAGTCTACCTTAAAAATCTACCTTCAATTGGTGCAGCCAACTTACATCTGTCTCTGTGTACAGGAAGATAGTTGAATAAAACAAGAGCTTTCTTAATGATGTGCAGCTGGCATGTTACTGAATTTTATTTATTTTAGGGTCTACTTAAGTTTGGAAGTTAGTACTTTTCAATTACACACATACACACCATACAACATTGTGTGTGTGCACTCCTCAGTTCTAGTCATAAACACACAATGCTGTTTGCATGCTCCTCTGTTCTAGCTCTGTTCATACATACACAATGCTGTGCCCCTCCATGGTGTGTAGGCAGGCACAGTGCTCCTTGATTCCTGTTATATACACATGCATTCTATGCACCGCAGTTCTATTTTCATGCATGCATTCTCTGCACCTTAGATCAAGTTTGTCGCACACACACACACAGCCTCTCTCCTCAGCTTGCTCTTCTCTGTCTCTCACCCACTGTCTCGCTCCCTGCCACTAGACACCGGATTGCTCAGCGATGAACTCTTTTTTGCTCCTGGACAGCTTCAATGGACAGCCATGTGATTTAGAAACTCCAGTTACCACAGCAGCCTGCAGTACGGGGGGGTAAAAGGAGGAGGAGTGGAGCAAAAAGAAAAAAAAGAGCTTTCCTTCTGTTTGGGCTCAGCCTGTGGAAATATAGCTTGCTAAGTAGAGGTTTCCAATCTCATCTGAGATTGATCTGGAGGCCACTGCGGGAGTGGAAACCTGGGACCTAAAAGTACCTTTCCTTTCGTCCCCAGCACAGTGGTAGCTTCCATTCAGAAGTCTCTACGATTCACACACTGGGTGGCTGCTGAGCCCCGCAGATAACGGTGAAGGGAATACTTAGGTGCCAGTTGATTCATACCAGGAGGGCTCTTTATTTTTCTTTGTGGTTCCAGTTTTGTTCCTCCCCGTCTGTCTCTCTTTCCTGCATGGAAAGACAAGGACGATGGATGGATTCTTGGTAGGATGGATCGTTCTGCTGTGGGTAACAGGTAAGGGTTTGCCTACCACAAAGATGAATAACTTTTTGGATTCCATGGGGTGCCGCTTGTGTCTTTTCCTGGAGCCTGTGTGTGAAAGTCCTTGGCGACGCGGAGCAGTGGTGGGGGGAGGATTACATCTGGTGATGATGTGAGTAAGAGACATGCAGAGAAATGCAGGGTGGATGTGTGTTTGTCTCAGTTAGCAAAGTCTGGTGTGTTGTTTATCAGGGTCATGGAAGTTAGAGGCAGGAATGCATTGTTAGGTCACAGTCAGTGCTGCTCCCTCTCTTTTACACATTCCCTCCCACCCCCAGCCTTCTCCCTCCCAACTTCAACATGAAATTCGAATGCAGCTGGGCTTTGGGTGTAGGGTGTTGGAGAACGATTCAGGAGAACTGAGGTGATCACCTCCCGCTGGGAGGAAGGAGAAACCTGGGGGAGTCCTCTGTGATATTTTTGCAGTGGTTTGTATTCTTTGGCCAAAATCCAAGGTTTGAGAAGTCCCTTGGGGGCCTACAGGAGGACAGATAGAGGTGAGAGTGATCAGCAATATCTATGGGGAGAAGGCTTCTGATATCCTGAAAGCCCCACTGCATGCCCCCAAAAGATAGTGTTCACAGAGATTTGGGGCTTAAGGGTTAGACTGTGGTCCTAACACTGAAATGATGCATGGCTAATGGGTCAGGGTGGCAGCTCTCTGCCTTCCAGGTGAGTGGGCCAGGGAGGTATTGCTCTCTTTCTGCTTCCTCCTGGCTAGGGGACATCCGTTGCTCCCAACTTCCTCCTTCCTCCCAGGGTGGCATCACCTTCCTCTCAGCTTAGTATTGCTTTTGCTGCATCCCTCTCCCCACCTCACTTTGAGCTGAGAGAATCAGAGGGAGATTGCTCCCTACCAGACAGTGTTAGATTGAGAAATTCCCTCTGACATTCCCTGTCTGATAACTTTGGGTCTGATGTGTGTGACTGGGACCACAGCGACGCTCAGGCACTTCTGTCCTAGGGTGCTGACGACGGTGCCACTGTGGATGACTGTTAACTGGGGTGAGCAGGAATTGGGGTGTTTGGTGGCAGAGGATTGCTTCAGTGGGTTGGTGTGTGGGAGTATGAAAGGGAGGTACTGGGCTCTGGGGAGGAGACAGTGTGAACCCAGAGGAACAGATTGTCCTTGGCTGCTGTGCCAGAGGGATAGCACAAGGAGCCTTTGCTCCCCAGTGGACACGCCCATGCTAGGGCCAGGAACAATTGTAGGAACTGCTCCCTTCCGGCGCTCCTGGCAACACACACACCAGTCCAAAGGGGTGTGAAGGAGGCAAGGCCGTGTCCACCCTCTCATTGGCTCACGCAGGGGTCCAGGCCTGCTGTAGGGAGCACCCAAAGACGGGGCAGCCTGCATGCTTCCCTTATGAACTGGGGAGGGACTATGACTGCACAAGCCCTCTCCCAACTTCACATGGGATGGGTGGCTCTTGCTTGTCCTCCTCAGGGCAGAACTTAGTTGGCATAGTCTAGCCTACATAGAGCCAATGGGAAACAGAACCTGAGAGCAAAGGGGGAGTGGGGCTCGAGAAGGGGCAGAATGGGCAAGGGGAGAAAGAGACAACAAAGAACAGACTGAAAATGGGGCTAGGAGCAAAGGCAAGTTAGAGAAGGAAAGGAGAAGAGAGAAACAGCAGGATGAGACTAACCGAATAGTCACATAACAAGCCATGGAGGAATAGCAGCCCCTTGTCAGTCACAGGTAGGAGGTGCTGCCTCTCAAGGAGCCAATGCAGGCAAAGGCAACTGCAGGAGTAGTAGGGAAAGGCCACCGTTGCCTGACCTAATCAGGGAAACTGAAGTAAAAAGAAAGAAAAGAAAATGAGGTCAGAGAGAGAGAGGAGTCACATTTTTTTAATTTAAAATGCTTCTAGGTGGTATCTGGTTTTCCAAAGTTTTCCCATGAAAGGGCCCTCAGACTTCCCACTCCTACCCAGATTCAGGATTCAGACAGCAAAATCAGCCTCTCCTTACAGCACCTCTCTCTCCCTCACCCGCCCACCTTCCGTCCCTTCCCCCTCCTTTTTCATTCTGAGTCACTTCAGTGCCAGTGCTTCCTACAGCTCCCTACCACATCTCCATTGCATCAGTTGGGGCTTAGGCAACTTCCAATCCTTCACCTCCTCCTCTCAGCTGCTGCCGTAGTTTAACATTTCAGTATGAGGGTTTAGAGCTCCTGCACTTCCAAAATTACCACTACACTAGTGCCTGCCTGCTTACAGTGGGGTACTGATATCTGGCCCCCCCACCATGCCTGTCTAAAGGAGCCCCGGCCTGGTAGTTAACAACAAGGTATTAAATTTCCTCCCTTCTAAAAGAGCTTCCTATCTGGGCATGATCTGCTGGCTAACACCATGGAATAGATTTCCCCTTTCTAAAGGACCTGCAGATCAGGATATTCCCGCTGCTACCATAAGAGTTTGCTGATATTTCTTCCTTCTCAAGGAGCTCCAGATCAGGACATTCCCAATGATCTAACACTGGGCAATTGACGAAGTTCCCTTTGTTAAAGGAGCTTTTAAAGGGCACTGACTGCAGTTTGGAGCAAGTGAGACTGGTATGGAACAAGAGTTACTACTGCAGTAAGATGGCCTTCCAAGCTTGTCTGGTGCTTGATTTTCAGGATGTTACTGATTGGCGCTGACTGTCAGTAGACAAAGGCCTTAAAACAGGCAACAGGTTAGCAGTTGCTGGTGCGCCAATGGATTGAGGGCATCCTTTGTTGCTGAGCTGGACTCTGTGAATGAGTTCAATATCAGCTTTCTTCTCTCCTGCCCTCCATCCACTGTCTCCCAGTGCTTGTGCAGGTCCTGTGAGTCTCCTCTCAGTGGGGAGAAAGCAAAGGGATGTGTGTGAGAGTGTGGGGGGGAGAGAGACTGATTGACAAACACGGATGCAGGCTTTAGTTCTCCCCACTGACCAAGCAAAGGAATTAAAGGTCTGTATCAAGGTAAGGAATTCCAATTCAGCCAAATCAGCAAATTCATTCTCTGGAAAAAGAGAGTGGGCGTGGGGGAAGGAGAGGGAAGGGCAAAAGAAAGAGCGGGTGAGACAGAGAGGAAGCAGAGAGACAAACATAAGAGAGAAACAGATTCTCGCCCCCTCTACTCCCCACCTCCTTCCTTTAGGTGGGCTGAGAAATTTCAAATCAGTACTCACAGTTCCTTTCCTCCCAGCAGCTAATTCCTATCTGTCCTTTGTCTGCCTTTCATTTTCGGCCCCTGCATTTATCTTTTGTTTGGTTCTGTGCATTGTGATTTCTTACTGCAATTTCAAAAAATCCTGTGTCAATTCCAGTGGGTTTGGTTGGCTTTTTCCTGCCCCCAAGTGCCTGACAGCTGGTGTTTTAGTGACAGCATTGAAAGAATAAAGGGCCGTTTCTTGTTTATTCTTTGCCTGAAGGTGGTAGTGAGGATATTCTCCCCACATTCTGGAAGGACAGGTACAATTTGTTGAACACCTTTGAGCTCATTAGCAAGTTTGGCCCAGGTACTGTAAACCTGCTGGCTGTCACTGGGTTATGGAGTTAGCATCCTGCAGTCAGATTTGTTTCTTCTATTATTTTAAGTGAATTTGGTGCTGGTGAAAGGTGCAGCCTTTGAGACTGAGGTCCTCCGTTTATCTATAGAACAGGCACGACATGGGCAGCAACAGAGCAAAGGGACTACGTCTAGGAGAGCGTCCAAACTAAGTACTTGATCTTCAGCTCCCTGTAAGATCACTGCATTGCTGTCCCTTAATGCTACCCTACAAGGACAGTGGAGGATTCCCCTAACATGGAGGAATCCTTGGATGGTATAAAGCCACCATTAGCTGGCTTTACTCCCTCTGCTTCTCCAACCCCAGCTGGGTGGGTGTGGTAGGGCTGGATGGGGGCAGTGCTGGATTGGCCCCAAGGGAACTGCTCTAGCTGCTGTAAGTTAGAACAGCTCTCTAACCAGCTTTGCCTTCCCCCACTCAGCTGTGCCAAGCAGGGCCGGCTCCAGGCACCAGCTTCTCAAGCAGGTGCTTGGGGCGGCCGTTCCGGACAGGGGCGGCAGTTCCAGGTATTCGGCGGCAATTCGGCGGACGGTCCCTCACTCCGCCTGGGAGTGAAGGACCTCCCGCCGAATTGCCGCCGCAGATCGCGATCGCGTGTCGCTGTAGACGGCAATCGCTGTTTTTTTTTTTTTTTTTGGTTTTGGCTGCTTGGGGCGGCCAAAACCCTGGAGCCGGCCCTGATGCCAAGCATAAGCTAGGTGCAGCTGGGTACTGACCTGTGTGCATTTTCTTACCTATTATTCCCAATGGGTTGCACGTGAGTGGTGCTAGCACTGGTGGAAAATACTAGTGTACTCAAGAGCTCCGTCAGAATAGCAGTCATGGATGGCCTATTCAGTTCTCAGGCTCCTGGTTGGGACTAACATTTATTGGCAGTTCTGAAAGTGGTTTCTGTGATGTAGGGTTGCCAACATTGTATTTCAAAAACAAGGGACTGTTTTCTTAGCACCCTCGCCCCTCCCTCTTCCTGATATTATTATCATTATTTTCATCATCATTAATTATTATTATTATAATTATTATTAATAATAATTAATAATAAGCACCACTCACCTACATTCACCAAGGGTATTTCTTGTTGCTTTTTGCAGCACTCAGAAACTCCCAATCTTGCTGCACAGAGATGAAAAAATAAAGGACATCCGTTGTAATAAGGGACTGTTGGGAACCCTACTGTGATGGTGAGCTGAGACCACACAGCAGATGCCATGAAACTACTATAAGATGGTAGTGACTTTCAGTCAGTAATGGGATGGGTGGTATTTGATCCCGTGAGTAGACCTGTATTAATATTTTACTTGAACATATACCCATGGGTTTGAGGAATATAACAAAGGGGCAGCAGTGTGAAGTTGTCAGGAGTGAATGTCACATGATTCGGAGAGTTTAATGAGGTGGGTAGATTATTGATGAGAGGGTGACCCCTGGTGGATCCCTGACTCTTGTAAAAGGTCTGGGATAATCCTGAGCATTGCAGGGATTGTTCAAGCTCGTGCTGCAGTGCAACCCTCCAGTGAAGTCAGGAGCATGGAGTATCTATGGAGCCACATTGAAGTGAATGGGGAAAATCAAGGGAAGGCCAGTGTCTACTGCCATTTGTTAGGTTGAAGAATCCAGATTAGATTCTAGGCCGAATGTTTTCATAGTGGGGTTCCATGGCCTGGGACTCATGATTTACACAGTTTGTGCCTTCTTCTGCCCACCTTTCCTTCTTTGTCCTGTGAGTTTAGTGGTGATTTGGCTGTGGCTCTCGCTTTGTCCATGGAATAGGTACAGCAGCAATACATGCTTCCCCACACTACTCCACCAATGTACCTCAGATCTGGCCTAGAGGGTCACCTCTAGAGCTAAAAGTATTGTTCAGTCTCTATGGCCTATTCAAACTTTGGTCTCTTGCTAACTAACAAGGTTGACAACACCAGTCCACTGGGGAGTGGATTGAGGCCACAGTTCATTTCCCATAAGTCACTGTTGTGGAAAAATTACCACGTGTTGTGTTTGGATCAGAACGGCCTGAGGCTCCTTTCAGTGGCGTAGCCAGCTTTTAAGAGGAAGGGGAGCAAACCTAAAAAAGGCGCCCCCCCCATGGCTCCTCGTCCGGCCACGCCCCCCCTTGGCTCCTCCTCCGGCTGCACCGCTGACCGCCCCTCCCCCCCGCTTATCCGGCCACCATGCTGTGCCCCCCCGCTACTCTGGCCGCGCGCCCCCCCATGGCTGCCAGCCGCGCTGTGGGCGGCCAGCCTGTGACCCCCCTCGCTCCTCCGTTCGCGGCTGCGGGGCCGGGCCGCATGCTGCGCCCCCCTGCTCCTTTGGCCGTGCTGCGGGCGGCCAGCCTGTGCCCCCTCTCGCTCCTCCGGCCGTGCTGCGGGCGGCCAGCCTGTGCCCCCCCTCGCTCCTCCGGCCGGCAGCCGCCTTTGGAAAGGCACCGCTTTTGGGAAAAAGGGGTGAGTGGAAGTGGCTGCTTCCCCTGCACCCCGCTAGCTACGCTACTGGCTCCTTTACAATCTAGCTGCTCTGCCCTAATACAGGAACACAGAAGCTTATATAGATTAAAACCACATTTAGTCAAGCACACTTCCTCATTAATACTTTTTCTTCATTAGGAATACAGCAAAAACAAGCTTTTCCTGTTATTCACAGGTTGTTTTTTTGAAGCTTATATTTCTTAAAATTTGCTATTGCAATTGTGTCACTTGTAATTTTTTTTTCTTTCTCCTGCTGCCCTTTGACCACGGACACACAGCCTGACCAGACTTTAGCACATACACAGTTTTCTTGACCAGAGTTTAGGCCTACTCAGTTTTCCTTTCCAGTCACTTACCAGCCATCAATCAGATAGTAATGACTTTTGGAAGGTACTTAATTGGACTGGATTCAAACCAGCAATCAAGAGGTGAAAGTCTCTATATAACATTCCAAATCCCTTTAGTTATGTACTCACTGTCTCTCATCTTCTTTACTCATAGAATTTTAAGGCCAGAAGGGACCATTGTGCTCATCTAGTCTGACCTCCTGCACATTGCAGGCCACAGAAACTCACCCACTCACTCCTGTAACACACACCTAGCCTCTGGCTGAGTTACTGAAGCCTCAAATCATGATTTAAAGACGTCAAGTTACAGAGAGTTCACCATTTACACTAGTACAAACCAGTAGGTGACCCATGCCCCAGGCTGCAGAGGAAGGTGAAAAAAAAACCCAGGGTCTTTGTCAATCTGACTTGGGGAAAAATTCTTCCTAACCCCAAATATGGCCGCAGTTTGACCCTGAACATGTGGGTGAGACCCACCAGCCAGATACCTGGAAAAAAATTCTCTGTGGTAACTCGGAGCCCTTCCCATCTAGTGTCTCATCTTCGGCCATTGAAGATATTTGCTAATAGCAGTTGCAGGCCATATGCCATTGTAAGTAATCTCATTATAATATCCCCTCCATTAACCTATCAAGCTCAGTCTTGAAACCAGTTAAGTTTTTTATCCCCACTGCTCTCCTTGCAAGGCTGTTCTAGAACTTCACTCCTCTGATGATTAGAAACTTTTATCTAATTTCAGATATAAACTTATTGATGGCCAGTTTATAGCCATTTGTTCTTGTGCCAACATTGGCCCTTAACTTAAATAATTCCTCTTCCTCCCTGGTGTTTATCCCTCTGATGTATTTCTAGAGAGCAATTATATCTCCCCTCAGCCTTCGTTCTGTTAGGCTAAATATGCCAAACTCCTTAAGTCTCCCCTCATAAGGTAGGTTTTCCATTCCTCTGAACATCTAGTACAGGGTTCGGCAACGTTCGGCACGCGGCTCGCCAGGGTAAGCACCCTGGCGGGCCGGGCCAGTTTTATTTACCTGCTGATGCGGCAGGTTCGGCCGATCGCGGCCCCCACTGGCCGCGGTTCGCCGTCCCGGGCCAATGGGGGCGACGAGAAGCCG
>NW_020664909.1:13675592-13678136 GCF_002925995.2 Terrapene triunguis
AGTGGGGGCTGTGATCGGCCGAACCTGCCGCGTCAGCAGGTAAATAAAACTGGCCCGGCCCGCCAGGGTGCTTACCCTGGCGAGCCGCGTGCCGAACGTTGCCGACCCCTGTCCTAGTAGCTCTTCTCTGTACCAGTTCCAGTTTGAATTCATCTTCCTTAAACATTATTCCAGAAGAGGTCTTATCAGTGCCTTGTATAATGGTAATAATGCTCCTCTATTTCTACTGGAAATACACCCTAATGCATTTTAGGCTTACATTAGCCTTTTTCACAGCTCAGAGTTATTCTGTGATCAACCAATACACCAAGGTCTTTCTCAACATCTGTCGCTTCAAAATGAATCGTCCCCTACTTATAGCAAAAATTCTTGTGGTTGGTCCCTAAGTGCACCATCTTGCACTTTGCACTATTAAATTTCATCCCATTTCTATTACTCGAGTTTTCAAGGTTGTTCAAATCTTCTTGTATGATATTCTGGTCCTTCTCTTTGTTGGCAATACCTCCCAACTTTATGCTATCTGCAAATTTTATTTGCACACTCCCACTTTTTGTGCCAAGGTCAGTAATGACAATGCTAAATAAAATTGGTCCCAAGACCAATGTTTGAGGAACTCCACTAGTAACCTCCCGTCAGCCTGACAATTCAGCTTTCAGCATGACCCATTGTAGTCTCCCCTTCAACCAGTTCCTTAACCACCTTTTGATTCTCATATTCATCTGCATCTTCTCCAATGTAACTAATATTTCCCATGTGGAGCTGTATCAAATGCTTTATTAAAATTCAGGTTATCTTCTCAAAGAAAGAGCTCAGGTTGTCTGGCACTATTTGCCTTTTGTAACACCATGTTGTATATGATCCCAATTAATGTTTACCTCTATGTCCTTAACCACTCTCTCTTTCAAAATTTGTTCTAAAACCTTGCACATCAAAGTAACTGGCCTATAATTTCCCAGTTCACTTTTTCCCCCTTTCTTAAATATAGGAATTATATTTGCAAACCTCCAGTCATAGGGTATGACAGATTCCTTAAAAATCCTTGCTATTGAGCTTGCAATTTCATGTGCCAATTCCTTTAATATTGTTGGATGGAGATTATCCAGGCCCCCAGTTTGGTCTCATTAAGCAGTCTGAGTTTGGCTTCCACCTTAGATGTGGTAATTTATACTTCCATATCCTTTTTCCCGTTAACCACCCTGCCACTGTCCACAAGCTCCTCATTACCATTATTAAAAACGGAGGAAAAGTATTTGTTTAGGTGTTAGGACATACCTAGATTGTCTTTAATGTCCACGCCATCTTCAGTGCTTAGCGTCCTGCTTCCTCTTTCCTTGTTTTCTTTTTATTTATATGTCTAAAGAACCATTTACTATTGGTTTGCATTTCCTTTGCAAGGTCTCACTCTGCTTGGCTTTTGGCAATTCTCACATTTTGCCTATGCTTTCTGACCTCCAAGAGGTAGCTTTCCTTGCTGATCCACCCCTTCTTCCATTCCTTGTAGGCTTTCTCATAACTTCTTTGAGATGCTTGTTTTATCCAGTTTGGTCTGCATTCCTTCCCTACGAATTGTCTCCCTTTGCTTGGGAATGCAGGCTCCAGATAGTTTCTGCAATTTTGACTTAAAATAATTCCAAGCCTCTGCCTCCTTTGCATTCTGATCCTTAAATTCTTCAGTCCAGTCCACTTCCCTAATTCATTCCCTTAATTTTGTAAAGTTTGCCTTTTGAAATCAAGGACCCTAGTTGCAGACTTACTTTTGTTTATCCTTCCATTTAGTTTAAACTGAATTAACTCATGATCACTCAAACCAAGGCTGTCTCTACAACCAGTTCTTCTATGAGGTCCTCACTACTTATCAACACCAAATCTAAAATGACATCACCTTTTGATGGTTTGGTGACTATTTGGTGAAGTAATCTAACGGTTTTAACATACAGGAATACCGGGGCCTTACCATTATTAGTAGCAGTTGTCCTCTAATCTGTACTGGGAAATTAAAGTCTCCCATGCTCACACAATCCCCAGTAGTATTTATTTCATTAAAAATATTAAAGAGGTCTCTATCTATATCCAAATCAGATCCTTGGGATTTGTAGCAGACCCCAAGGACTATCCTAGTGGAGCCTTTGTTTCCTTTCTTCCCCAAAGTGATTTTGACCCAAACAGATTCCATCACTTCTAATTTCTTTATGATCAACCTTGTCATTAATATACAAGGCTACTTCACCACTGTTAGCTTTATTTCTGTCTTTCCTAAACAGCACATACCCTTCAATACCTGTATTGCAGTTATGCCTACTGTTCCACCATGTTTCTATTATCCCTATGATTTCCAGTTCCTCCATTTTGTTACCCAGGCTTCTTGCATTGGTGTACAGTCATCCTAGCTGTTTCTGCTTGGCTTCACTCAGATTCCTCGCCCAGGTACAGTCATTTTACTGCCAGTCAGAGTGGGTGCAAGGATGTTTCGCGCCCTAGGCGAAACTTCCACCTTGCGCCCCTCCCCCCAGCCCTGTGGCAGCTACCCCCCCTGCTCCCCCCCCC